>NC_053493.1:85036031-85183531 GCF_905171775.1 Rana temporaria | reverse complement strand
CCCGCTAGCGGCCGATAAAGGGTTAATACCGCCCGCAATGCGCCTTGTGGGCGTTATTGCCGCAGTTTCCCATTGTTTCAAATGGGAAGGAGCGGTATACACACCGCTCCAAAGATGCTGCTGACAGGAGATTTTTTTCTCTCCCGCCAGCGCATTGCCTCAGTGTGAAAGCCCTCGGGCTTTCACATTGAGTATGCAGTGCAGGAGTTTTTCAGACGGTAGTATAGCAGCACTATTTTTAGCGCTGTACCGCCTGAAAAACTTGTCAGTGTGAAAGGGGTCTAAGTCTGTTCTTATTCCCGTATACTAATAATCCAAATACTTAAATGTACATATATATTAAAAAAGAACTAGCTCCCTCATAGTGAACTGTCTAGTTCCTATCCCTCCATATGACCTGTATGGTAAAAATGAAGAAAGGTAATTTAGTGGGATGGGAACTAGCTCCCTCATAGAGAACTGTCTAGTTCCCATCCCTCTACAGGTGGTTCTCAAAAAAATAGCATATTGTGATAAAGTTCATTATTTTCTGTAATGTACTGATAAACATTAGACTTTCATATATTTTAGATTCATTACACACAACTGAAGTAGTTTAAGCCTTTTTATTGTTTTAATATTGATGATTTTGGCATACAGCTCATGAAAACCCAAAATTCCTATCTCAAAAAATTAGCATATCATGAAAAGGTTCTCTAAACGAGCTCTTAACCTAAACACCTGCAAAAGATTCCTGAGGCTTTTAAAAACTCCCAGCCTGGTTCATTACTCCAAACCGCAATCATGGGTAAGACTGCCGACCTGACTGCTGTCCAGAAGGCCATCATTGACACCCTCAAGCAAGAGGGTAAGACACAGAAAGAAATTTCTGAACGAATAGGCTGTTCCCAGAGTGCTGTATCAAGGCACCTCAGTGGGAAGTCTGTGGGAAGGAAAAAGTGTGGCAGAAAACGCTGCACAACGAGAAGAGGTAACCGGACCCTGAGGAAGATTGTGGAGAAGGACCGATTCCAGACCTCGGGGGACCTGCGGAAGCAGTGGACTGAGTCTGGAGTAGAAACATCCAGAGCCACCGTGTACAGGCGTGTGCAGGAAATGGGCTACAGGTGCCGCATTCCCCAGGTCAAGCCACTTTTGAACCAGAAACAGTGGCAGAAGCGCCTGACCTGGGCTACAGAGAAGCAACACTGGACTGTTGCTCAGTGGTCCAAAGTACTTTTTTCGGATGAAAGCAAATTTTGCATGTCATTTGGTAATCAAGGTGCCAGAGTCTGGAGGAAGACTGGGGAGAGGGAAATGCCAAAATGCCTGAAGTCCAGTGTCAAGTACCCATAGTCAGTGATGGTCTGGGGTGCCATGTCAGCTGCTGGTGTTGGTCCACTGTGTTTTATCAAGGGCAGGGTGAATGCAGCTAACTATCAGGAGATTTTGGAGCACTTCATGCTTCCATCTGCTGAAAAGCTTTATGGAGATGAAGATTTCATTTTTCAGCACGACCTGGCACCTGCTCACAGTGCCAAAACCACTGGTAAATGGTTTTGGCACTGTGAGCTCAATTGGCCTGCCAACTCTCCTGACCTGAACCCCATAGAGAATCTGTGGGATATTGGGAATAGAAAGTTGAGAGACGCAAGACCCAACACTCTGGATGAGCTTAAGGCCGCTACCGAAGCATCCTGGGCCTCCATAACACCTCAGCAGTGCCACAGGCTGATTGCCTCCATGCCACGCCGCATTGAAGCAGTCATTTCTGCAAAAGGATTCCCGACCAAGTATTGAGTGCATAACTGAACATAATTATTTGAAGGTTGACTTTTTTTTAATTAAAAACACTTTTCTTTTATTAGTCGGATGAAATATGCAAATTTTTTGAGATAGGAATTTTGGGTTTTCATGAGCTGTATGCCAAAATCATCAATATTAAAACAATAAAAAGGCTTGAACTACTTCAGTTGTGTGTAATGAATCTAAAATATATGAAAGTCTAATGTTTATCAGTACATTACAGAAAATAATGAACTTTATCACAATATGCTAATTTTTTGAGAACCACCTGTATATGACCTGTATGGTAATAATGAAGAAAGGTCATTTAGCGGGATGGGAACTAGCTCCCTCATAGAGAACTGTCTAGTTCCCATCCCTCTATATGACTTGTATGGTAATCAGTGGCAGAACTACCGCCATAGCGACCCACGCAGGCGCTATGGGGGCCCGCAGCCGAGTGAGGATAAGGGGGGCCCCGGTGAGGATGAGAGCACCGTCGGCACAGTCTCCCAGCCAGGGTAAGAGGCGAACTGCCTGTATCAGCAGAGAGCGGGATTGCCCGCTGTAATAGCTTTCATTAGAACTTTCAGTGTTCCCAGGGCTCACGTCACATAGCTCCACCTCTTGGCCTGGCACCTTTGATAAAACAGAACGCCGGTCCAATGCGGGTTGTGTGACGTCATCAAAGGCATTTGGCCAAGAGGTGGGGCTATGTGACGATGAGCCCCAGGAAGACAGGAAATTCAAATGAAAGCTACTACAGCGTGCAATCCCGCCCTCCGCTGATCCGGCCGGCTTGCTTGCCTCTTCCTCTGCACAGGTGAGGCTGTATTGGGCACAGGTCATGCTACATTGGGCACAGGTCATGCTGTATGGGGCACAGACATGCCAGGCTGTATTGGGCACAGGCAACGCTGTATGGGGCACAGGCAGGCCAGGCTGTATTGGGCACAGGTCACGCTGCATTTTGCACAGGTCACACTGTATTGGGCTTAGATCACAGGTCATGCTGTATTTGGCACAGGTCACGCTGCATGGGGCACTGATCATGCTGCATGGGGCACAGGTCACGCTCTATGGGGCACAGGTCACGCTCTATGGGGCACAGGTCACGCTCTATGGGGCACAGGTCACGCTGCATTGACACTAGGGAAGCTGTGGGAGGGCCCCAAACAACATTTTGCTATGGGGCCTTGTGATTTCTAATTAGGCCCTGATGGTAATAATGAAGAAAGGTCATTTAGCGGGATGGGAACTAGATTCTTCATAGTGAACCGTCTAGTTCCCATCTGTCACGGGTGACCGAGATGCTAAGGGCGGCTCACCTTTGCGACCTGGCGTAATCCGCCCCCTGGAGTTGGAACAGAGGGGGGAAGGAGCAAGAAGGCACCGGTACCGGCAGTGAAGCTCAAGATTGGATATGTTCAGACAGTAGTTTGAGCTGATGGTTGTTCACTGGAGTCAACAGTGGATCAGGCAACAACAGTCCGGGTGCACAGAGCAGGAAGGCAGGGACAAGGACAGGAGGCAGGTCCGGGGTGCAAGCCGAAGGTCAAGGGTTGGAGAAGGCAGAGAATCCAAAGGTGCAGGCCAGAGGTCAGGGGCAGGAGACGGCAGCAATCCAGGGACGTAAGCCAGGGGTCAGGTTCAGGAGAGAGAGCAGAGTCGTGAGGAAATCCAGGTCAAACAAGGCAGGTACAGCAACAGGAATAATAACAGGAGCTGATGACAAACCAGCAACCTGTCAAAGGACAGGAGCTGGTTTAAATAGGCCAGTCAGGCCTCTGATTGGTTCCGGGGAGACAGCGTGCATGCGATTCGCGCACAGGCATGCGCCACAACGCTGTTCTACCGCGCATGTGCGGTATTCTGCGTCCAGCTAGGTTAGCTCCCTGACACCATCCCTCTATATGACCTGTATGGTAATAATGAAGAAAGGTCATTTAGCTGGATGGGAACTAGCTCCTTCATAGTGAACCGTCTAGTTCCCATCCCTCTATATGACCTGTATGGTGATAATGAAGAAAGGTCATTTAGCGAGATAGGAACTAGCTCCTTTATAGTGAACCGTCTAGGTCCCATCCCTCTATATGACCTGACCACTAGGGGGCAAAAAGGTTATTCTGTGGGATGGGAACTAGCCTTTTCACATTAAGAAAGCTACTTCCCATCCTCATAATTGACTAGGTGAATCTGCAGGATAGGAATTAGCTCCTTCATTGTGAACTGGCTAGTTCCCATCCTTATACATAACCTGACCACTAGGGGGCAAAAAGTTTATTCTGTGGGATGGGAACTAGCCTGTTCACAGTGAGCAGGCTAGTTCCCATCCTCAGAATTGACCAGGTGAATCTGGAGGAGGGGAACTAGTCGCAACCGTAAGTTCTTCCCTCCCCTCCTTGTACTTGGAGACACACTGGAAAGCGTCTTCTTCCTCCCTCCAGTCATGTGACAAGGTGATAGAGAGGAAGAACGGGCAGCCTTCCCTCACTGCACAGCGGCGCTCTCTATTGCCACCTGCAGGCTGGAGGGAGAAGAAAGCTGAATTCTCTCTCCAGCTATCTGTCTGCTGTCAGTGTAACATCGGGGATAAGCGGCATGCACGGGGGGCGGGGCTCGCGTTTCATCTGACTGGCTGAGGGGGGCGGGCGAAAGACGTCATATCATGCGCGTGAAGGCTGAGCGGCGCCATTTTAGGTTGTACCCGGAAGTGTCCTTTCGGCGGCTCTTTTGACAGAACAGATACAGCGCCCTACAGTGGATACATCGTAGATTACACCCTCAGCTTCTTCATAGCACATTTATCGGAGACAAAGTAAGTGTCATTAGCAGCGATGTCACCTGACCAGAGGGGCGGGTCCAGTGTCGGGATGTGGGCGGGACCCGACTTGTGTAATGACCTGTTAGTGTTTTCTCTCTTCTCCTCCTTTCTGGTCCGAGGGTTGGGGGATTTGTCATGTAGGATGGTCGGGAGTGCAGTGGCGTCTCCAGATTTCATATTTAGGGGGGCACATGGGGGGACAGGGACAAAAGTAGGGCGGCCAACTATAAAATGCAATTATATATATATATATATATATATATATATATATATATATATATATATCCTGGGGCCCTTTACTACGATCCCACTATGGGCCCTTTCACATGTTCTGCAGTGAGCTCCCTTCCTACTATACTGGGGCCCCCCAGGGTGGCAGAAAACAAGAGATATATGTCCAGCACACCAAGAAAATATAAGGGTCCAAAGCAGTGGGAGAACTATCAGGGTTGCAAAGGTTGTCTTGCCACCGGGCCCTGGTGTTCTGCCACAGTGGGGATCCCCAGCTGTCCTGTCCCTGCTATTTACAGCGCTGGTCTGGCATCTGTCTCCTTGGCAGCGGCGGCAGTCTATTAAGACCTAGTGCTGGTGACATTATGGGTGCATGCAGGGGAAGGCTGGCACTATTGGTTATAGAGAGCCGAGCCCCCAGCTGGTCACCTAGCAGCAGTAATGCTGTATAACCTTCTCTGTTGACATGCTGATCGGCATGTGATCCATGTCAGATCTAATAAACACAGTATTTATTAGCATCAAGAGTACAACCACATAAATATAATCAACCATATGATCAGCAGCCATGTGGGCTCTATGCCTGTAAAGTGTGGGCTTTGATCAATAAAATCACTGATAATTATAACTAGGATTTGACTGGGAGCATCACCTGGATTGCATCCCGATCAGGCTCCACTGCTGCTAAGCAACCTGCAGGGAGCTCAACTGTCTTCAACCAATAGAGATGGGCTCGGGTGTGTTTGAAATCCCACATGCCCGATCACGCCAGGAAGCCGACACTCCACAGTGCTAATCAATGTATGAGCTGCCTAAGAGCTAAGACCAGCCATAGACAGTTTAAATCTCAGCTGGTTCAGCAGAAACTGGCTGAGATTTGAACCATTAATGAGCAGATTCTCTTATGATTATCACTAGTGGTTGCTGTATAGCCACTCGTGATAATCACTGTTTGTCGGGAGAATATAATTGCTGGGCAGGAGGGATATTCCCCTGTCACCAGTGTCTGTTGATGGGGGAATCATGCAAGTTTCTTTCCTGCAATCTGTGGATGCAGGAAAGAAATTTGCACCGTATATTATCTGCCTAACTGAAAGTGAAAGTAAATTGTCAATGTTTTGAAAGAACAGGAGAGGGGGAGGGAGACAGATGGGGGGGAAGAGAAGGGATGGAGATAATGTAGTTCAGTGATTACAGTGTACTGCAGTCTGCAGTGCACACACTTAAACACGGTCCAGGCTAGAATATCTGGTTGTGTGAGCGCTCGCATTATGCAGTGTCGGCGAGCAGAGGGAGGGGGAGGAATCCCCCGCAAAGCTGACTGGGGACGCTCTCCCTCTCGGGGAGCAAAATACAAAAATTGCAAAAAAAAAAAGATTTTTTTTTGGGGGGGCACATGGTGGGGCACAGCATGATGTTGGGGGGGTCAGGGCCCCCTCTGGCCCCCCCTAGGGACGCCTCTGCGGGGGGGGCCCTGTCATGTAGGGGGGTCGGGGGTGCCCTGTCATGTAGGGTGTTGGGGGGGATTTGTCATGTAGGGTGGTCGGGGTGCCCTGTCATGTGGGGGGGATTTGTCATGTAGGGTGGTGGGGGGGGTTTGTCATGTAGGGGGGTCGGGGGTGCCCTGTCATGTAGGGGGGTCGGGGTGCCCTGTCATGTAGGGGGGTCAGGGGTGCCCTGTCGTGTAGGGGGGTCGGGGGTGCCCTGTCATGTGGGGGGGATTTGTCATGTAGGGTGGTGGGGGGGATTTGTCATGTAGGGGGGTCGGGGTGCCCTGTCATGTAGGGGGGTCGGGGGTGCCCTGTCATGTAGGGGGGTCGGGGGTGCCCTGTCATGTAGGGGGGTCGGGGGCGCCCTGTCATGTATGGGGGTCGGGGGTGCCCTGTCATGTAGGGGGGTCGGGGGGCCCTGTCATGTAGGGTGTTGGGGGGGGATTTGTCATGTAGGGTGGTCGGGGGGGCCCCTGTCATGTGGGGGTTCCCTGTCATTTAGAGGAGTCGGGGAGGCCCCTGTCATGTAGAGGAGTCGGGGGGGGGCCCCTGTCATGTAGAGGGGTCGGGGGGCCCCTGTCCAAGGATTACAAGATTGATCCGTTTTACATCAGTTGTCATCCGTTTTTCATCCGTTTTTTTTTTTTTTGTTAGAACTTTATTTTTATTACATATTTTGATGAAAAACGGATGTTAGCGGATCGTCCGCTAACATCCGTTTTTCGTCCATTCCGTTTTTTTGACGGAAGAAAAATAGGGTTTTCTTCCGTTCAAAACAACGGAACTTAACGGAGACGAATGTTAGCGGATGCTCATCCGCTAACGTACGCTATCCCATTGGAAAGCATTGCAAGTCCGTAAACGGACGTATGAAAAAACGGACGAACGGTCCGCACGTGTGAAAGGACCCTTACATTCATGACATCTTTGGGCCTCGAGAAATAGGCCGTCAGTACATCAGGATTGATCGATTTTCATATACTATAGTTCCATGTGGCTGCATTTGAAAAAAACACAAGATAAGATATAAGCCTTAACCACTTGCCCACCAGGTTAATTCTGGCACTTCTCTCCTTCATGTAAACATCACAATTTTTGTGCTAGAAAATTAATCAGAACCCCCAAACATTATATATTTTTTTTAAGCAGACACCCTAGGGAATAAAATGGCGGTCATTGCAACTTTTTTTCTCGCACGGTATTTGTGCAATAATTTTTCAAACGCTTTTTTTTGGGGAAAAAAACGGTTTCATGAATTTAAAAATAACAAAACAGTAAAGTTAGCCCAATTTTTTTGTATAATGTGAAAGATTATGTTACGCCAAGTAAATAGATACCTAACATGTCACGCTTTAAAATTGCGCACATTCATGGAATGGCGCCAAACTTCGGTACTTAAAAATCTCCATAGGTGACGCTTTAACATTTTTTACAGGTTACTATTTTCGAGTTTCAGAGTAGGTTTAGTGCTAGAATTGTTGCACACGCTCTAACGCACGCAGCAATACCTCACATGTGGGGTTTGAACGGTGTTTACATATGTGGGCGGGACCTGCATGCGTGTTCGCTTCTGCGCGCGAGATATCAAGGACAGGGGCGTTTTGAAAACATTTTTTTTTTATTTTATTTTTATTTTACTTAATTCTTTTTATTTTTACACTTTAAAAAAAAAAAAAACTTTGGATCCTTTTTATTCCTATTACAAGGAATGTAAACATCCCTTGTAATAGGAATCAGTGTGACAGGTCCTCTTTATGGAGAGATATGGGGTCAATAAGACCCCACATCTCTCCTCCAGGCTTACAAGCATGAAATCGGTGAAAAAAGAATCACCGATCACATGCCGACAGCCGCGATTTCGGCTTTGTTTACTTCCGGGTACCGGGCGTGACATCATAACGTTGCGCCCGGTCCTCCGACGGTAATAGAGATGACTGTGACCGTCTGGTCACCAGGATGGGGGGGGGTAACACCTTAAAGTGGAGCTCCACCCTATCCGCTCATCGGATTCCTCCCCCCTCCGGTGCCACAATTGGCACCTTTCGGGGGGGGGGGGGACAGGATACCACTGCGGTGCTCCCTCCTCCTCCTCCCCCAACCGCCGGGATTCTATAAAGATTACTATGGGTGTTGTAAGTGGAACTTCCACTCATCGGATTCCTCCCCCCTCCGCTGCCACAATTGGCACCTTTCGGGGAGGGGGGGGAAGGGGGGACAAGATACCTGTCAAAGACAGGTATCCTTTTCCACTTCCAGGAGTCCGGCCGCGGCCGTGACGTCACTGCGGTGCTCCCTCCTCCTCCTCCCCCAGCCGCCGGGATTCTATAAAGATTACTATGGGTGTTGTAAGTGGAACTTCCACTCATCGGATTCCTCCCCCCTCCGGTGCCACAATTGGCACCTTTCGGGGGGGGGGGGGGAGGGGGGACAGGATACCTGTCAAAGACAGGTATCCTTTCCCACTTCCAGTAGTCCGGCCGTGACGTCACTGCGGGGCTCCCTCCTCCGGCCACCGGGCTAATAGGAGAGAGGAGCAGGGCCTCGCGCATGTGCAGTAGGGTTCCTGGCATGAAGCCGAAAGGTTACACTGCCAGGTTCCCATACCCGCAATGGAGGTGGCATCGAGGGACTGCAGGTCAGGTAAGTGTCCATTTATTAAAAGGCAGCAGCTTCAGCATGTGTAGCTGCTGGCTTTTATTTTTTCCTGGAACACTCACTGTGTGCTGCCCAGTGCCTTCCGCCTTGCCCAGTGCCTCCTGCACTACCCTCCGTCACCAAGATTCGTTTTACCGCTCCCTCCCTGTCGGCTATCTCACATCAGATCCTGAGACAGTGGAGCGGGTAAACCACTGTACAGATTACTCCGCAAACCACCACGGAAAGGAGAGCAGTGGCCGGAACACTTGAGAATGCGATTGGGCACAGGATGGTGTATACCTCCGCCCGAAAATGAAAAAATAGTCCCTTGGCTCCCACCTCACAAGCCCCTGATAGGGCCCAGGAAATTATATTTATGGAACCCCTAAGCAAGTAGGAGTGGGGAGGTGAAATTTAGTGAGCCCTATTATTTTTTTTAAGAAATGCACTATAAAGCTGTCTGGGCCCCCCTGATGAGCTGATATGACCCAGTACAACAGGGCTGGCTCTACTAGCCTATCAGCGGCCCTGTTGATGGGGAATCCCTCCCACGCAGCTATTGTGTTCTCCCATATAAAAGTCCAACATGCTGATTGTACCCAAGTCGATCGATGGATTGTCTTGGATACAATCAGCCTGCCCATGTATGGATCGAACGGTTCCTGCAGAACCAGCCAAGATTCAAACCATCTATGGCCAGCTTAAATTTTCCCTACCCAGTGATTACTGTTCAGTGTGCAGTTCAGGTCAGTCACAAGGTGGCGCCAGTGTGGCTATCTTGTGTGAGATTGTGATGGATTTTTATGCTGGAAGGTCATAGAGTGAGAGGCAGCACAGGAAGTAGTTGTGGATGATGGATTGTATTCTGGATGGTCACGGAGCAGAAGCAGGAATTTGCTGAGCTGTATGAAGGTATGTATGTACATAGCAAAGGACATAAAAGGTTACTGGCACCCACAATTATTTTTTGGAGAACTGACCATTTTAGTTTTTATAAATATTTAACATTCAGAAAAAAAAGGGTACAATGCATTCAGGTTGCAGAAGTACAAAAGTCCTGAAACACAGATATCTGAGTAAAGGTATAGCAAATAAACCTCTAGCCAAGGCACACCGCAGCAAGCTTTAAATATCAGTTTTCAGTGCAGTGACCCTCTGATCGTTGGCCTTATAATAAGAAAAAAAAGGATGAATGGAACAGATTCTCTTCAATCCACCTCTTCAGATACGTCTCCCATTGTACTTTCCTCAAGAGAAGACCCCTAGAATAAAAAGATACCATTTAAAATATAATTTACCAATGAAATTTCTTCGCCATCAATTACTTTTAAAAAGCAACTACATCTTGCTGGTAAAATACTTTTTTTTTAAATCACACTCATCCCCAAGCTGGGCCATCTGGTACAAATGGCTGATGCAGCATACACATAAATAGAACTGATCCGTGGTTGTATTTAAAGTGGAGTTCCGGCCACAATTTCACTTTTTAAATATAGATACCCCTGTAATACACAAGCTTAATGTATTCTAGTAAAGTTATTCTGTAAATGCAACAAAAGCAAAATCATGTTATATTTTCTAGAGCCCGGACAGATCTTATGTAAAGGGTTCCGCTGGTGTTTAGTACTTATGTACATTTACCACACAGATAGAAACATAGTCAGCCAGGTGCTGTTAAAGAGAATCTGTCACTTTGCCCATTTAGAAAAGAGTGACGGGTTCTCTTGACAGGCCTACTGCCTCAACTGAGTCCATTACAGCCATATGTTTTGCTTGCTTTTTTTTTTTTTCTGATGTGTACTGCCCGGCACATGACATGCTGGATTCTCTTTGATCTTCTCCTAGTGATGGGCAGTCATGGATGATGGAGAGAGTGGAGATATTGTGGTGACCACAGAGCTGCACTCTGCATCAATACACTGGGCCAGATTCAGCAATAGATACGACGGCGGATCTCCTGATCCGCCGTCGTATCTGTGAGACCCGACGGTCGGATCTGTGAGATCCGACGGTCGGAGCTATGCGACTGATTCATAAGTATCAGTTCCGCATAGATCTCCCTTAGTTCCGACTGGTGTAAGTGACTTACACCAATCGAATCTTAGGCTGTAAACTCCCGCCGGCCGATAGGTGTCGCCGCTTTTTTTTACCCGTCGCATATGCAAATGAGGAAAACCGCCGATTCACGTTCGTACGCCCGCCCGTCGCTCGTTTTCTACGTCGTTTGCGTTCGGGTTTTTCCGGCGGATAGCTACTCCTGCTATATGAGGGGTAGCTAATGTTAAGTATGGCCGACGTTCCCGCGCCGAGTTTTAAATTTTTTACGTCGTTTGCGTAACGCGATCAGGAATCCCGATGGCCGCAATCGACGTACCCGCCGCAAACAATGACGTCCTAGCGACGTCATTTGGAGCATGCGCACTGGACTTTTTCGCGGCGGCGCATGCGCAGTTAAATCGGCGCGGGAACGCGCCTGATTTAAATTGTACACTCCCCCTAGCCGCGGAATTTGCATTCCGCCGGGGGGAGTTACGATCCAACGGTGCAGTTTGCGAGGTAAGTGCTTGCTGAATCATGCACTAGCCTTGCTAAATTGCACCGGCGGAACGTAAAAAACTTAGATCCAGCGGATCTAAAGATCCGCTGATCTACCTGAATCTGCCCCACTGGGTGTAGGGCTCAGGGGGCTCATGACACCCTTCACAGTCTCAAGCCTCGTACACGCTCGGTTTACTCTGCAAGAACCAGCAAGAAAACTGCTGGCAGAGCTTTCTTGCCGAGTAAATCGAGCGTGTGTACGAGGCTTTCAGGTTTCTTAGCAAGAAAACTGCCCAGAATCTAGATGAGAAAAATCTATTTTCTCGTCGTGAGATTCTCTGCAGTTTTCCTGAAGCCGAGAAACCCGAGAGTGTGTATACTTACCTGTCGCCGTGAAAACCTGTGCATGTTCGAAATTACTTGGACGCATGCGTGGTAGCTTCCTAGGCATAGGTAGGGTGCAGCAAGATAAGATGGCGGCGATGGCATCGAATGTGACAAGTGCATGCTCGTCATACGCGATGACGTCACCGCGTTCTTGCCATTCAAATGAATCGCGGTTCTTTTGAATGGATTGTCTGTATTTTCAAGCGGCTAGAGATTCTTGCCAAGAATCTCGTCGGGAAAAACAACATTTTTTTCCTGACAAGATTCTGGCCCGTATGTATAGGCCTTCAGTCTCATGGTGTCATTCAACCCGGAAGACTGAGGACATCTTGTGGTGAAGGAGAGAACTGGGGGACAGCTCTGTATTAAATGGTGACTGCAGCCAGAGGTGCTACTTTTTTTTTATTTTTAAAGCCTGGAATTCAGCTTTAAAGCGGGAGTTCCGCGGGAAAACGTTTTTTTTTTAAAGACGTTTTTGATGGTACAACGAAAATTGTACTCACCAGTCTCCTAGTCGCAGCCGCTACCAGGACGATTTCCCCCAAAAGTAGATTTTATAAAAATTGATGATGGACATTGCCATCTTAACTGCTGGCACAGTGAATCCCTCCTGTATTATCTTCCGGGATGCGGTGTCTCCTGAGAATCCCAGGAGACGCGCTGTGTTTGAAATCCAGCGATATCTCGCGGGTCACGTGACTAGTCACAGCGGGGAGTGTCCTTTTCAGGACGCTGCCGGCCGTTGTCCTAGCAACTATGCAGTGTGACGGCGAGCCGCGCCGTCAACACTGCATAGTTGCTAGGACAACGGCCAGCAGTGTCCTGAAAAGGACACTCCCCGCTGTGAATAGCCAGACTAGTCACGTGATCCGCGGGATTTCTCCTGGGAGTGAGTCCTGAGAATCCCAGGAGACATAGCGCCGATCGGGGATTTTTCGAAACCACGCCCACTCCCGCGTGGAAAAGTGAGTGACATCTCACAAAAGGCCCTCAATCCAAGGTAAGGAGGCCTATTAAAAAAAAAAAAAAACGGATACATACAGTACTATGGCTGCTGGTTTTAAACAGCAAAACTTGACAATTAGGGTGAACCTCCGCTTTAAGGTAGAACCAGGGCCGATCCGCCCTATACGCACTTTTCCTGGTGTAACATGCCTGGTGTAAGGGGGACTCCGCTGGGAATGCATGATGTAAGGGGGGACTCCGCTGGGGATGCCTGATGTAAGGAGGGGCTCCTCTGGCGACGCCTGATGTAAGGAGGGGCTCCTCTGGCGACGCCTGATGTAAGGAGGGGCTCCTCTGGCGACGCCTGATTTAAGGAGGGGCTTCTCTGCACTTCAATCATCCTGACACCATAACAACCATGGTGCCAAGATGATTGAAGCGCTAACACCAGGTGTTTGGAGTATCTTTATCTGCTGATTTGTTAAACTTTCTGGAATACACATATTTCTATTGTAGTGTAGGATCTGGGCCTGCTTTTCCTCCATCCCTCTTTCGTTCTCTTTCTTTCTTCCTCTCCCTCTTTCTTTCTTCCTCTCCCTCTTTTTTTCTTTCTTTCTCTCTCTCCCTCCTTTCTTTTTTTCTCTTCTTCCTTTCTTTCTCCCTCCATCCCTCATTCATATCAGACTCTAACCACACCCCCTTTTGAGCTACGCCCACAATTCCGCGTAAACCACTCCCATTTTTTACCGCCGTAGAGGGCCCCTTAGCAGAATTTTGCTTGGGGCCCCCAGGGAGGGCAGGATCGGCACTGGGTAGAACTATAGGTTTTACTTAGGGCACTTTCACACTGGGGCGTTGGGGGCGTCGACGGTAAAATGCCGCTATTTTTAGCAGCGCTATACCATCGTTTTAGAAGGGCTTTTCAGACACTAGCTGGGCGCTTTTAACCCCCACTAGAGGCCGGAAAATGGTTAAAAGCATCGCTGCTAAATCGCTTTGCAGGCTCTTCGTGGTGCTGCCCATTGAATTCAATGGGCAGTGGTGCTTTAGGAGCAGTGTGTACACCGCTCCTAAAGCGCCTCCAAAGATGCTGCTTGCAGAACTTTTTTAAACATCTCGCAATGTACCGCTCCAGTGTGAAAGCCCTCCGGCTTTCACATTGGAGTGACAGGAGAGGCGCTTTACAGGCACTGTAAGCGCCTCAGTGTGAAAGTGGCCATAGGGAATTCCTTGGATCCCCTAGGTCACCAAAACTAGTGTCCCTATTGAAAGATTTCCCTCTATTACTTTTCTGGGGATAACCCAATTTTTTTTTGTTTAGGAGATATTTCCACTAACTATAGGTAAGCCTTATTCTAGGCTTACCTATAGGTAAAACTCACAAAAAAAGGGTTAACAATCACTTTAGCCCAGGAGGGTTACTTTAACTGACAGTTGCGTGGTTGTGCGACGTTGTACTCAAACACATGGAGCTTTTTTTTTTCCTGGTATTTGATCACCTCTGCAGTTTTTATTTTGTGCGCTATAAACAAAAAAAAAAAGACAATTAAAAAAATAAAATGAAAAACAATAGTTTTTTATTTATACTTGCTTAACTAACTTTACTTACTTAAAAATATCAGGGATTTTTTTTTTGTGGGACTGCGACATTGCGGCAGACATCTAACTAACTTTATTTGGGACTAGTGCTAAAAGTATGCACTGTTACTGTACTAAAGACACTGGCAGGGAAGGAGTTATCAGGGGCGATCAAAGTGTTAAATGTGTCCCTAGTGGGGTGCTTGCTAACTGTGTGGGAGTTGCTCTGACTTGAAGACAGATCTGTGTTCCTGCTACAAAATTTCCATCTTCTACCCTGTCAGAACGATGATCTGTCTTGCCATGCCATGTCCAATTGGTGCGCAATCGTGCCTCCGGCGGAATGCGCTCGTCTACACCCAAAACAAGCATCAAAATGCCTTTTTTACCACGTGCTCTTGTGATGTATACTGCATTTACCACATGCCAGTGACCCCTTTACTGTACAGCAGGGGTGCCCAACCAGTGGCCCAGGGGCCACATGTGGTCTGCAGAGCCCTCTGATGTGGCCCGAAACCTGCTTCTCTGGGATGGTGGGTTGGCAAGCCCAGATCGCGGTTTTCCAACCCGTCATCCCAGAGAATCAGTGTTGTGAATAAAGACGGCGGTAGAGAAAGCAAGCGACTGCGCAGCAGAGCCGCATAAGCTGATGCTTCTTGTATAGTGCTGGTTCCTGGCAAAAGTGGAGTGATACCAAATGCACTGTTTTAACCTGCAGGTTTGGTGCGCTTTCAGATAGTGTTCCACACTGCAGGACATGGTAGAAGTTTATGGCAAAGTGCAGCTAACCCGCTGGAAAGCCACAGGTGCACTGCACCCGCGGTGTGGTTAAACCACAGCGCATCAGTGTGAAAGCAGACTTGTGTCCGTTTACATTTGCCTACCTCCAATCCGATACGCTAAAAAAAAAACCCAGAAGGGTATCTGTCTCCTTCTATATAGGCAGATCAGAGAGCCCATATTGTGGCCCGCGACCAATTACCAAGTCGCTTAGTGGCCCTTGCTCTAAAAAAAGGTTGGGCACCCCTGCTGTACAGCAACAGGAGTCAATAGCGCTTGTTTGGTCACAAGGGTCGTGTCCTGATCTTGCCACCAGTCTCTGTTGTAGGTCATAGGTTGTAGGAGCCGGGACTCCTCTCCTTCTTCATTCCATTGAATTGAGTGGAGGAAGACCAGGACCACAAAAGGGAAAGGCATAGGACCTACAACAGAGACTGGTGGCAAGACCAGGACATGACCCTTAGGCCCCATTCACACCTGAGCATAGCGTTTTCAGGCAGAAAGTCGTGCAAATTTACCGCAAATTTTGCTGCGTTTTTTTACTGCGATTTTGTACAGGTCACAAGGTCACTAGTGTAAAAAGCAGAAAAACGCCCAAATCTGCCTAAAAAAAGTCCCAGAACTTGTTTGAGCTTCAAGCCTTTTGGAGCTTCTGGCTTCAGGTGTTTTGGAGTGGAGATGTGAACCATCTCTATAGAGAATAATCAATTTTTTTCCCCTCCAGCGTTTTGTAGCTTCAGGCTTTAAGCTACAAAATGCTCAGGTGTGAATGGGGTCTTAGTGACCAAACAAGCACTATTCGCTGTTCTGGTACACTTGGAGGCTGTTCATCTCATTTTAGCATTTTGTTCCCTCATGGACATATTCTGATTTTATATGGACATTTAGTTATATGTTGCACTGCACTGATTCTGTTATTCATTCTTATCAAGACTTTTTTGGATTATCCTTGTAGTTTTCAGATTTCAACCATTTTATTTATTTTGATTATTTATCTGCGCTGAATATGTGTTGTTGTTATTATGGTGGTGGGAGTAGGGTGACCACATTTCCAAACTGCCATTCAGGGACAATTTTGCCAAGGACTGGGAGGGGGGGGGTTGAATGTAGTTTCGGGGTTGATGGGATTTCGGCGGCGAGCGATTTGTCGGGTGAATGGCTGGTTTTAGCACTTATATCATCCCAATACCGTGCTTGGAATGTATTTTTATTATTACATTGTTATAATGGACTTATAGACCCCCTTCCCTCAGTACGGGCCCCCTCTACAAACTATAGACCCCCTTCATTCATTATAGACCCCTCTCCCTCAGTACAGACCTCCCCTCTACTAACTATAGACCCCTTCCCCTCAGTACAGACCCCCCTCTACTAACTAGACCCCCTTCCCTTAGTATAGACCCCCCTCCCTCAGTACGGACCCCCCTCTACTAACTATAGACAGTGGCATCTTAAGAGCATTATAGGCCCCCGGGCAATACAGTGCACTGGGGCCCTGTCTACACAATCGTGCACGAGAATTTACTGCCAAAAATCATGAAATTTACTGGCAGAACCACATTTATTTTACTGGCACTCCAAATAATGTTTTCATTGACATGAAGGTGAGGTTACTATAACCCAGCCTTCTCAGAGTTTCATCTTACACCAGAGTCTGCAGGATTCCCCCTTTCTCTTTACATCAGAGTTCCCACTTACATCAGGGTCCTTGCACTGTAAGGGGGAATCCTGCAGACTCTGATGTAAAGGGGAACACCAGGAACTCTGATGTGTGGGGCACTCTGGTGACCATAGACCACCTTCCGTAGAGTAAATACACTAAGGTAAGGGGGGGTCACTAATATTTTTGTATTCACTCCCCCCTTACATCAGCAACCACCTGCCCCTTAGACTGGCCTGGCGGCGCTATCACTGACCTCCTCTCAGGTGCAACATGCAAGGCTCAGTCAGATGGCTCCAGCTTGGCTGCTCTGGTTTTATCCTACAGTCTCCTCATGTCTGACTTCTCCCGTGACCCCCATCCCGGAGGCGCTCCCACTCTTGACTCCTCTTCAGACTCTTCCTCAGAGACTGTAGACATGATACAGTTCTACAGTTCTGACCCGCTGCTCTCCACCATTTTTTTACTGGGGTTGATGGGCAGCTATTGGGGGCCCCCCAGGCAAGTGGGGCCCCCGGGCAACTGCCCAGCGTGCCCAATGGAAAAGACAGCCCTGACTATAGACCCCCTTCCCTCAGTACGGACCCCCCACAACTAAGTATATACCGCCTTCCGCCTTCAGTATAGACCCCCCACTAAATACAGACCCCTTCTCCATCAGTATAGACCCCCCTGACTAAGTATATACCTCCTCCCTCAGTATAGACCCCCTTCAGTACTGACTCCCCTCCCTCATTATAGACCCCCCACTAAGTACAGACCCCCCCCTCAGTACAGACCACCCCCTTCCACTTGTGCTAGTAGAGAGGTGGGTGTCAGAAACATGCTGGGGGCACTTTTTACCCTTTTCCTGATCACTATCCCTGTGACCCTGTCCCCCTCCTCTGTCCATCTACATACATACAGTATAAGCTGAAGTTCTGAACAGACCATAGATCAGCGCCAGGAATGCACAGCAGTGTCCCTCTGCCGTCTCCTGTATACTTGTAAATAGCCGAGAAGGTGGAGGCGGCTTTGGTCTGCTCTGCGGTATGAGGCAGGGGTAGGGTTGCCACCTTTTCTCCAAGCCAAACCCTAACACTTTAGCAATGCTCAATATTTTTTATTTTTGTAGTATACACTATAGGATTGTAAAAGAGCTGGGACAGCAATTTTTTTGTGGGGGCGCAAACAAACTGAAAAAAAAATCATCAATTGCCGCCACTGTGCCCATCAAACGCAGGCACATGGCGCTCGGAGGTCACCTTTTTTGATGCCTATTAGAACCTATGGCCCTAACCAGGTGCTTCAAAAAAATACCCTGCCACTGTAATTCTGGCTCCCGGCGCCCGAAAAGGGTCCGGGTGCCTGAATAGGGGGTGGCAGTGGTGATCATAGCTAGATTCATGCAATGCATGAATCTATCAATGATAGAGGGATGGCAGGAGAGAGGGGGTGGCGCCTGTGCGCCCTTTATGGACGCACCACCACTGATTACATACATTAAAGGGAGTTTACTAAGACTGGAGAAGCTGTGCATGGCAACCAATCAGCTTCTAGCTTTCATTTTCAAAGCTTAACCAAACAAGCTGAGGCTAGAAGCTGACTGATTACTTTACACAGCTGCTCCCCTCATTCTGCTTAGCAGCAAGCATATTACAACAATTGTAGGCATTTAGAATGCATTCAGTTGTCACATAACCTGGCAAAGTTACAAACACCAAAAGGATTTATTTAATAAACAGCAATGCAAAATATACAGTAATAAGCAATGATTATATGCACAAGTACAGAAGCCCATCAGTAGCTGATGACAATGTAAGGTACAGTTTGATTGGCTGCTATGGATAACAAGTAACAACACTAGTTGACACATGGCTACTTTACTAAGTAAAAAATCCTGACACTCACAAAGCAATCTAATACAAGTGTACTGAGTGACTTGCCGTCCTCTGGACCTTGTTCAGATGTGTACAGTCTATAGCAGAGACACTCACCTGGGAAACTTTATACAGCAGTTTAGTGCACAGATTGCAACCCATTGTAATCTGGATGAAGGGTTCAAGACATCAAGTTCCCTGTTCTGGGAGCAGAAGAAGCTGTGACAGGAGATCTCCCTCTTGACTGTGTGTTGTTCTATCAGTCACTCCTGACTCCTTTACACAGGCAGATCAGTGTGAGCTGCCAGCCAACTTAGCCAAGTAAGTGATTGCAGTGTCCTCCTGCACTGCACCGCTGCACTCCCTGTCACTTCCTGTCCGGGAACAGCAGTCACAGAGGAGGAAGGGCAAGTCTATGAGGCCCCGATCCTCACTGCAAAGCCCAGGCAGCCATGTCCATCCTGTCAGAGACACAGCCCTTCACTGGAGTTGCCACATCCTCTCCTCGGCAGACAGTAATCCAGCATTACAATGAGTCTGAGCCACTGGCTGGATTATTGTCTTGGGGCTTCCCCTGCTGAGTCCTGATAGCCTCTTCTGGCATAGCAGAGTCTGGAGAGCGTTAGGCGCGGAGGAGGAAAGTTAACAAACTCCTCCTCCGCTTTGCATGCTGGGGAGAGTCGGGCTGTGAGGTCACTGGTTGTCAGATACCAGGCGGCCCTAGCAACCAGTGACCAGAGTCTCAGGTGGAGCTGGAGACAGAGCGAGTGGCAGCACTACCGCAGGGTTTGCTCGCTCTGTCAATTCCATTCCGGGACACTCTATTGTCCTGCAATGAAGGTGCCCAGGACCCGGGACAGACCTGCTAATTGCGGGACTGTCCCGGGCAATCCGGGACACATGGGCACCCTAGGTGGGAGTGTCATAGTCTGGGGCTGCATGAGTGCTGTCGGCACTGGGGAGCTACAGCTCATTGAGGGAACCATGAATGCCAACATGTACTGTGACATACTGAAGCAGAGCATGATCCCCTCCCTTCGGAGACTGGGCCACAGGGCAGTATTCCAACATAACGACCCCAAACACACCTCCAAGACGACCACTGCCTTGCTAAAGAAGATGAGGGTAAAGGTGATGGACTGGCCAAGCATTTCTCCAGACCTAAACCCTATTAAGCATCTGTGGGGCATCCTCAAATGGAAGGTGGAGGAGTGCAAGGTCTCTAACATCCACCAGCTCCGCGATGTCGTCATGGAGGAGTGGAAGAGGACTCCAGTGGCAACCTGTGAAGCTCTGGTGAACTTCATGCCTGAGAGGGTTAAGGCAGTGCTGGAAAATAATGGTGGTCACACATAATATTGACACTTTGGGCCCAGTTTGGACATTTTCACTTAGGGGTGTACTCACTTTTGTTGCCAGTGGTTTAGACATTAAGGGCTGTGTTGTTATTTTGAGGGGACAGCAGATTTACACTGTTATACAAGCTGTACATTCACTACTTTACATTGTAGCAAAGTGTAATTTCTTCAGTGTTGTCACATGAAAAGACATAAAAATATTTACAAAGATGTGAGGGGTGTACTCACTTTTAGGAGATACTGTGATAGATAGATAGAGGGGAGGTGTGGGGTGTGAGGAGTAGAGAGAGGTGTGGAGAGGGGAGGTGTGGGGTGTGAGGAGTAGAGAGAGGTGTGGAGAGGGGAGGTGTGGGGTGTGAGGAGTAGAGGGGGGACGTGTGAGGTGTAGAGAGGGGAGGTGTGATATATTGGATTAGGTGAGTGACTAAGTGAGGGGGCACAGCAGTACACTCTATTTTTCTGTGACTTGCCCTCCACGACGCTCTCTCCTATCTTCATGCACCTGAGAGGGCTGGGTTCACTTTCCAGGCTAAGGACCTGACCACACCCTCTGCTTGAGTACCGGCCAATATGCTTGCAACCTAGCAGCAGCAGCTAGCAGGCTCCGCCTCAGCAGGGATGGAAGCAGATCGAGTGCCGTTCTTGATCACCGGCCAGGGGGGGACCGGGGGTGCTAGTGAAAGAAGGCGGTGGTGGTGGAGGGTGCCCAGGCTGAGGCTTGTATTCTCTATTCTTATCTTTTGTGGGCGCTGCACAGGCTAGTGGCTGCCTGCAGATCAGATGATGATTTATTTTCACGTGAGGGGAGGCGGAGAGCGGGCCCAGCACTGGGCCCCTTGAGATGCACAGGCCCACTACAAGAGTACTGTCTGTACCCCCCTGATGGCGGCCCTGGCCCCAACACCCTACCTGAGGGCCCTCAACACCCTACCTGACAGCTCCCCCCTCCTACCAGTTCTAATATTTGCCCCCAATCCCCCTCCCAGCATACCCCCCCCCCCCAATTCCTATAGAAAAGTGACAGCGGGAAGGAGAATCTGCCATAAGGATAGTAATAACAAGGCACCGAGGTATATGACAAAGTATAACACAAACTGAATTCATAAAAATACAAAATGTACTTTATTATACATGAAATTAATAAATGTAATGTAACCAGGGGCGGACTGCTCATACCTGAGGGCCTGGGACCAGTAGGGCCCCCATGAGAGTCTCCTGGGCTGGTATCTATACTTTGTCTCCACTTCTCCTCTCACTGCTCTAGGATGCCGTTCCCTTTCCCCCCGACACTGGGAGTGGGCGATGGTGGGGGAGATCAGCGGCCACTCAGGCATCACATCAAAGGGAGGGCTGGCCTAAGGGAAGGCACAACTGAAATCTGTGTGGAAATGAGCACCCCCTGGATCTGGCAATGTCTGTGTCTCTCCCTCCAGCAGCTGAAAGCTGGTGGGTAGGAGAGGGGGGGGGATCTGGCTATAAAGGAGAAGTACAGCCAAGTCCGCTCTCTGCTGACGTCACAGAAGTCGATCCAGGGTCTGCATCATCATGACAATGGAAGTCGGGATCCGCCAGGTCCCTTTACCAACACCCGGCTCAGCCTCTCAGTGAGCCCCTTAGAGCCACCAGTAAGGGAGAGGGGGGCAGAGCAGAGAGCTTTGACTGACAGTCTTTAACTCTCTACCTACGGAGCTGTCAGAACCGAGCGATCAACAGTGTTCGATCGCTCGGTTCTCCATGTAGAGGCTCCGGGGGACAGATGCAGCATCCACCTAGGTAAGTATGATACTGAAAAAAAACACCATGCATACGGGACAAGAGAAGTGGTACTGTGGAGAGTCCATACATACAGAAAAAGAACAGATACTGAAAATTATATCCAGCATACCCAGTTACTAAAATGACCAAAGCACAGTTTATATGTAAAATCTAAAAAATTATATAACATGTATTTGGCTAGAGTGTTACAAGACCAAGGTATTCCCAGTCAGTTTCCAGGTCTAAAAATTGGCAGCTGTGATAAGGTGTGTGATGTCATAGTGGGCTGCAAACCGGTTCTTACCGGACTTCAGTTGTTTCAAAACATTCCTGCATTGGGAGCTGACCGAGTCACATTGTAGGAATTGTGTCTCCTGCGATTATCAGCAATTTTTATTCAAATATTTTGCTATTGTACTATTATTGTATATATAACTATTAGTATTATCTCTACTAAACATTTTTTGTTTTTTTCAGGTACACCGGCAGCGGTCACCTCACCACCACCATGCCACGACCTTCACGGCGTCGGTCCTGCGGGTGCCGATCACAGCATGGTGGATGGAGTCCGATCGCCCACAGAACAAGAGGACAGCTTCGGAGGAGACGGGAGGAGGCAGCGCGACCACAGGAACCACCGGCAGTGGTGCAGCCTACCTGTGCCATCTGCCTCAGTGAGTGTGCTGTACTGGATTGCAGAACACTACCCTGTAATCATGATTTCCATTATGCGTGTATCCACAGGTGGCGCCAACAGCACCAAACGTGTCCCGTGTGCCGAGTGTTCTTTCCACATGAAGACTTTGAGTGCATTCGTATTTACCTGGGGCTGGATGAAGATGGAGACCCCCAAGAGTTTTTTGTGTACGTATAATGTAGCACCTTTCTATGTCAGGTACCCTAAAAAAACATCATGGGGTAAAGTATACATGATTCACACCTATGCACTTTTAGTGCTTTTTTGCATCTTTTAGATTTGCACTACAGTCCATTTAACGTGGTTTCCTATGGAACAAGTTCTGTAGTGCGAATCTGCAAAAAGCACAAAAAAACCCATAGGTGTGAATCAAGCCTGATAGTGGATAATGCTTAGAAAAAAAATATATAGACACTTACCACCGAAAGGGAGTCCGTTCACCCTGATGTAGCTTCTAGCTCTCAGGTAAGCGCTTCAGACCATTCTTATGGAAAAGGAGTTGCTTCTTCCTGATGTAGCTTCTAGCTCTCAGGTGAGCGCCCAGACAATTGCCATCTAAAAGGAGTCGCTTCACCCTGTAGCTTATAGTTTTCAGGTGAGCACCCCAGACACCATCGAAAGGGGGTCGCTTCCTCCTGATGTAGCTTCTAGCTCTCAGGTAAGCGCTCCAGACCAGACTACAAACTCAAAATATATCAGAGTTTACTGTCAAATCATTAACATGTTACAAAGAAGGAGAGGCATTGGCCGGCTATTTGGGCAAGTGGAGGAGCCCAGATTAATTTTTACACTAAACAATATCCGAAAAGGAGTCGCTTCATCCTGATGTAGCTTCTAGCTCTCTGGTGAGCACCCCAGACAATTACCATTGAAAAGGGGTCGCTTCATCATGATGTAGCTTCTAGCTCTCAGGTAAGTGCTCCAGACCAGAGTGCAAACTCGAAATATATCAGAGTTTACTGTCAAATCATTAACATCTTACAAAGAAGGAGAGGCATTGGCCGGCTATTTGGGCAAGTGGAGGAGCCCAGATTAATTTTTACACTAAACAATATCCGAAAAGGAGTCGCTTCGTCCTGATGTAGCTTCTAGCTCTCTGGTGAGCACCCCAGACAATTACCATTGAAAAGGGGTCGCTTCATCATGATGTAGCTTCTAGCTCTCAGGTAAGTGCTCCAGACCAGAGTGCAAACTCAAAATATATCAGAGTTTACTGTCAAATCATTAACATCTTACAAAGAAGGAGAGGCATTGGCCGGCTATTTGGGCAAGTGGAGGAGCCCAGATTCATTTTTACACTAAACAATATCCGAAAAGGAGTCGCTTCGTCCTGATGTAGCTTCTAGCTCTCTGGTGAGCACCCCAGACAATTACCATTGAAAAGGGGTCGCTTCATCATGATGTAGCTTCTAGCTCTCAGGTAAGTGCTCCAGACCAGAGTGCAAACTCAAAATATATCAGAGTTTACTGTCAAATCATTAACATCTTACAAAGAAGGAGAGGCATTGGCCGGCTATTTGGGCAAGTGGAGGAGCCCAGATTCATTTTTACACTAAACAATATCCGAAAAGGAGTCGCTTCATCCTGATGTAGCTTCTAGCTCTCTGGTGAGCACCCCAGACAATTACCATTGAAAAGGGGTCGCTTCATCATGATGTAGCTTCTAGCTCTCAGGTAAGTGCTCCAGACCAGAGTGCAAACTCAAAATATATCAGAGTTTACTGTCAAATCATTAACATCTTACAAAGAAGGAGAGGCATTGGCCGGCTATTTGGGCAAGTGGAGGAGCCCAGATTCATTTTTACACTAAACAATATCCGAAAAGGAGTCGCTTCATCCTGATGTAGCTTCTAGCTCTCTGGTGAGCACCCCAGACAATTACCATTGAAAAGGGGTCGCTTCATCATGATGTAGCTTCTAGCTCTCAGGTAAGTGCTCCAGACCAGAGTGCAAACTCAAAATATATCAGAGTAATCAAAAGATTACAATATATGTCCAACAAGGACCAACAACGTACTGTTATGTTGCTGGACTTTGAATGGTTATACCAGAATGATGCCAGCGGTCGGCTTTCATGTAAAAGCAATCACATTTTGAGACACCTTAATCTGCATCGTTCAGTTTACAGTTTTACAGTTTTTAAAAAACACAAAAAAAATATAAAATAAAAAACCCAAAAATAGTTCTGGTTGTATTTTTCTCCTCTCTCTCTATTGTTCTCTCTTATGTTCACTCTCTACTGTCCACTCACTATTGTTCTATTTCTATTGTTCTCTATTTTTACTATGTTTTATTGTATTTGCTTTGCAGGTATGGTATGTTATACTGTAATGTTTGTTTTACTCTTAACCATCATTTGCTTAGCAGGTACACCATTCAACTGTAGCGCGGATTTATTTATCTTGACAGCAACAGCGTTTGCTCCCACTATACATAAAGCCATGACCCAGTGCTGTAGGAGGTGATTTCACCACCACAGTTAAAAAAATAAGAGCATGTATGCCGAAGCATGGGGGCAGTAGGGGCGGAGGAGCGATTTTGCTCCTAATGCCGCGTACATACGGTCAAAATTCCGACGGAGGCTTGCCCGTGCAAAAGTCCGACCGCGTGTATGCGGCATAACTTTTTTTTGCGGGAGGATGCCCCCATGCTTTGGCATATATATATATTTTAGGCACAGGTTGCGTTAAAATATATATATTGTGCTAGATTCAGGTACGGCGACGTAAATTTGTGCGGGCGTAGCGTATGTTATTTACGCTACGCCGCCACAATTTAGAGAGGCAAGTGCAGTATTCACAAAGCACTTACTTCGTAAGTTGGCGGCGGCGTAGTGTAAATCTGCCGGCGTAAGCGCGCCAAATTCAAATTGTCAAGAGGTGGGCGTGTTTTATGCAAATAAAACATGACCCCACGTAAATTACGTTTCTCACGAACGGCGCATGCGCCGGCCGTGAACGTATCCCAGTGCGCATGCTCCTAATCACATCGCAAATAGTCAATGCTTTCGACGTGAACCTAATTTACGCAAAGCCCTATTCGCGAACGACTTACGCATACGACGTAAAATTTTCAAAATTCTACGTGGGAACGACGTCCATACTTAACTTTGGCTATGCCTCATATAGCAGGAGTAACGTTACGCTGGAAAAAGCCTTACGCAAACGACGTAAAAAAATCTGCCGTGCGCGTGTACGTTTCTGAATTGGCATATCCAGCTCATTTGCATATTCTACGCTGAAATCGATGGAAGCGCCACCTAGCGGCCAGCGTAAATATGCTGAGATACGACGGCGTAGGAGACTTACGCCGCTCGTATCTTAGCCTAATTTAAGCGTATCTGGTTTCCAGAATATGCTTAAATTTACAACGGCGTAGATTCAGAGTTACGACGGCGTATCTACTGATACGCCGACATAACCGTCTCTGAATCTAGCCCAAAGTTTTTACTATGTTTTTTGTTTGGTATTTGCTTTGCAGGTATGGTAATACTGTAATGTTACTTTGTTTTAATGTTAGCCATCATTTGCATAGCAGGTACACCATTCAGTTGCAGCGTGGATTTATTTATCTTGACAGCAACAGCGTTTGCTCTCACGATACATAAAGCCGTGACTCCAACGCTGTACGAGGTGATTTCACCACCACAGTTAAAAAAAGAGCATATATGCCGAAGCATGGGGGCAGCAGGGGCGGAGGAGCGATTTTGCTCCTAATGCCGCGTAAATACGGTCGAAATTCCCACTGAGGCTTGCCCATGGAAAAGTCAGACCGTGTGTACGTGGCATAACTTTTTTTGCGGGAGGATGCCCCCATGCTTCGGCATATATAAATGGCGCATGTATGCCCATCATTAGAAGTGGGTGGATGAAGGGAGGTATTCTAATGGTGGGCATACCCACCGATCAATCTCTTTTTTTCATTCAGCCAACAGGCTGCATGAAAAAAAAGATTACAATATATGTCCAACAAGGACCAGCAACGTACAGGTATGTTGCTGGACATTGAATGGTTATACCAGAATGATGCCAGCGGTCGGCTTTCATGTAAAAGCAATCCTAGCGGCTAATTAGCCTCTAGACTGCTTTTACAAGCAGTGGAAGGGAATGTCCCCCCCCCCAACCAGATATAAACAGTGCCATTGGGAAAACATTTTATCACACCAATCTTGGTGTGGTCAGATGCTTCGAGGGCAGAGGAGAGATTTAGGGTCTAATGGACCCCAATTTTTTCAAAAAAAGAGTACCTGTCACTACCTATTGCTATCATAGGGGATACTTACATTCCCTGAGATAACAATAAAAATGATAAAAAAAAAAAGCAAAATAAATAATAATAAAAAAGAAGCACCCCTGTCCCCCCTGGTCTCGCGCAAAGGCAAGCGCAAGCGTCGGTCTGGCGTCATATGTAAACAGCAATTGCACCATGCATGTGAGGTATCTCCGCGAAGGTCAGATCGAGGGCAGTAATTTTAGCAGTAGACCTTCTCTGTAAATCTAAAGTGTTATTGTTTTCTCTATTTTTACTATGTTTTATTGTATTTGCTTTGCAGGTATGGTATGTTATGTTATACTGTAATGTTTGTTTTATTGTTAACCATCATTTGCTTAGCAGGTACACCATTCAACTGTAGCACGGATTTATTTATCTTGACAGCAACAGCGTTTGCTCCCACGATGCATAAAGCCATAACTCCAGTGCTGTAGGAGGTGATTTCACCACCACAGTTAAAAAAAAAGAGCATATATGCCAAAGCATGGGGGCAGCAGGGGCGGAGGAGCGATTTTGCTCCTAATGCCGCGTAAATACGGTCGAAATTCCGACTGAGGCTTGCCCATGGAAAAGTCAGACCGTGTGTACGTGGCATAACTTTTTTTGCGGGAGGATGCCCCCATGCTTCGGCATATATAAATGGCGCATGTATGCCCATCATTAGAAGTGGGTGGATGAAGGGAGGTATTCTAATGGTGGGCATACCCACCGATCAATCTCTTTTTTTCATTCAGCCAACAGGCTGCATGAAAAAAAAGATTACAATATATGTCCAACAAGGACCAGCAACGTACAGGTATGTTGCTGGACATTGAATGGTTATACCAGAATGATGCCAGCGGTCGGCTTTCATGTAAAAGCAATTCTAGCGGCTAATTAGCCTCTAGACTGCTTTTACAAGCAGTGGAAGGGAATGCCCCCCCCCCCCAACCAGATATAAACAGTGCCATTGGGAAAACATTTTATCACCAATCTTGGTGTGGTCAGATGCTTCGAGGGCAGAGGAGAGATTTAGGGTCTAATGGACCCCAATTTTTTCAAAAAAAGAGTACCTGTCACTACCTATTGCTTTCATTGGGGATACTTACATTCCCTGAGATAACAATAAAAATGATAAAAAAAAAATCAAAATAAATAATAATAAAAAAGAAGCACCCCTGTCCCCCCTGGTCTCGCGCAAAGGCAAGCGCAAGCGTCGGTCTGGCTTCATATGTAAACAGCAATTGCACCATGCATGTGAGGTATCTCCGCGAAGGTCAGATCGAGGGCAGTAATTTTAGCAGTAGACCTTCTCTGTAAATCTAAAGTGTTATTGTTTTCTCTATTTTTACTATGTTTTATTGTATTTGCTTTGCAGGTATGGTATGTTATGTTATACTGTAATGTTTGTTTTATTGTTAACCATCATTTGCTTAGCAGGTACACCATTCAACTGTAGCACGGATTTATTTATCTTGACAGCAACAGCGTTTGCTCCCACGATGCATAAAGCCATGACTCCAGTGCTGTAGGAGGTGATTTCACCACCTACACCACCTGATGTAGCTTCTAGCTCTCAGGTAAGCGCTCCAGACCATTCTTATGGAAAAGGAGTTGCTTCTTCCTGATGTAGCTTCTAGCTCTCAGGTGAGCGCCCAGACAATTGCCATCTAAAAGGAGTCGCTTCACCCTGTAGCTTATAGCTCTCAGGTGAGCACCCCAGACACCATCGAAAGGGGGTCGCTTCCTCCTGATGTAGCTTCTAGCTCTCAGGTAAGCGCTCCAGACCAGACTACAAACTCAAAATATATCAGAGTTTACTGTCAAATCATTAACATCTTACAAAGAAGGAGAGGCATTGGCCGGCTATTTGGGCAAGTGGAGGAGCCCAGATTCATTTTTACACTAAACAATATCCGAAAAGGAGTCGCTTCGTCCTGATGTAGCTTCTAGCTCTCTGGTGAGCACCCCAGACAATTACCATTGAAAAGGGGTCGCTTCATCATGATGTAGCTTCTAGCTCTCAGGTAAGTGCTCCAGACCAGAGTGCAAACTCAAAATATATCAGAGTTTACTGTCAAATCATTAACATCTTACAAAGAAGGAGAGGCATTGGCCGGCTATTTGGGCAAGTGGAGGAGCCCAGATTCATTTTTACACTAAACAATATCCGAAAAGGAGTCGCTTCGTCCTGATGTAGCTTCTAGCTCTCTGGTGAGCACCCCAGACAATTACCATTGAAAAGGGGTCGCTTCATCATGATGTAGCTTCTAGCTCTCAGGTAAGTGCTCCAGACCAGAGTGCAAACTCAAAATATATCAGAGTTTACTGTCAAATCATTAACATCTTACAAAGAAGGAGAGGCATTGGCCGGCTATTTGGGCAAGTGGAGGAGCCCAGATTCATTTTTACACTAAACAATATCCGAAAAGGAGTCGCTTCGTCCTGATGTAGCTTCTAGCTCTCTGGTGAGCACCCCAGACAATTACCATTGAAAAGGGGTCGCTTCATCATGATGTAGCTTCTAGCTCTCAGGTAAGTGCTCCAGACCAGAGTGCAAACTCAAAATATATCAGAGTTTACTGTCAAATCATTAACATCTTACAAAGAAGGAGAGGCATTGGCCGGCTATTTGGGCAAGTGGAGGAGCCCAGATTCATTTTTACACTAAACAATATCCGAAAAGGAGTCGCTTCATCCTGATGTAGCTTCTAGCTCTCTGGTGAGCTCCCCAGACAATTACCATTGAAAAGGGGTCGCTTCATCATGATGTAGCTTCTAGCTCTCAGGTAAGTGCTCCAGACCAGAGTGCAAACTCAAAATATATCAGAGTAATCAAAAGATTACAATATATGTCCAACAAGGACCAACAACGTACTGTTATGTTGCTGGACTTTGAATGGTTATACCAGAATGATGCCAGCGGTCGGCTTTCATGTAAAAGCAATCACATTTTGAGACACCTTAATCTGCATCGTTCAGTTTACAGTTTTACAGTTTTTAAAAAACACAAAAAAAAATATAAAATAAAAAACCCAAAAATAGTTCTGGTTGTATTTTTCTCCTCTCTCTCTATTGTTCTCTCTTATGTTCACTCTCTACTGTCCACTCACTATTGTTCTATTTCTATTGTTCTCTATTTTTACTATGTTTTATTGTATTTGCTTTGCAGGTATGGTATGTTATACTGTAATGTTTGTTTTACTCTTAACCATCATTTGCTTAGCAGGTACACCATTCAACTGTAGCGCGGATTTATTTATCTTGACAGCAACAGCGTTTGCTCCCACTATACATAAAGCCATGACCCAGTGCTGTAGGAGGTGATTTCACCACCACAGTTAAAAAAATAAGAGCATGTATGCCGAAGCATGGGGGCAGTAGGGGCGGAGGAGCGATTTTGCTCCTAATGCCGCGTACATACGGTCAAAATTCCGACGGAGGCTTGCCCGTGCAAAAGTCCGACCGCGTGTATGCGGCATAACTTTTTTTTGCGGGAGGATGCCCCCATGCTTTGGCATATATATATATTTTAGGCACAGGTTGCGTTAAAATATATATATTGTGCTAGATTCAGGTACGGCGACGTAAATTTGTGCGGGCGTAGCGTATGTTATTTACGCTACGCCGCCACAATTTAGAGAGGCAAGTGCAGTATTCACAAAGCACTTACTTCGTAAGTTGGCGGCGGCGTAGTGTAAATCTGCCGGCGTAAGCGCGCCAAATTCAAATTGTCAAGAGGTGGGCGTGTTTTATGCAAATAAAACATGACCCCACGTAAATTACGTTTCTCACGAACGGCGCATGCGCCGGCCGTGAACGTATCCCAGTGCGCATGCTCCTAATCACATCGCAAATAGTCAATGCTTTCGACGTGAACCTAATTTACGCAAAGCCCTATTCGCGAACGACTTACGCATACGACGTAAAATTTTCAAAATTCTACGTGGGAACGACGTCCATACTTAACTTTGGCTATGCCTCATATAGCAGGAGTAACGTTACGCTGGAAAAAGCCTTACGCAAACGACGTAAAAAAATCTGCCGTGCGCGTGTACGTTTCTGAATTGGCATATCCAGCTCATTTGCATATTCTACGCTGAAATCGATGGAAGCGCCACCTAGCGGCCAGCGTAAATATGCTGAGATACGACGGCGTAGGAGACTTACGCCGCTCGTATCTTAGCCTAATTTAAGCGTATCTGGTTTCCAGAATATGCTTAAATTTACAACGGCGTAGATTCAGAGTTACGACGGCGTATCTACTGATACGCCGACATAACCGTCTCTGAATCTAGCCCAAAGTTTTTACTATGTTTTTTGTTTGGTATTTGCTTTGCAGGTATGGTAATACTGTAATGTTACTTTGTTTTAATGTTAGCCATCATTTGCATAGCAGGTACACCATTCAGTTGCAGCGTGGATTTATTTATCTTGACAGCAACAGCGTTTGCTCTCACGATACATAAAGCCGTGACTCCAACGCTGTACGAGGTGATTTCACCACCACAGTTAAAAAAAGAGCATATATGCCGAAGCATGGGGGCAGCAGGGGCGGAGGAGCGATTTAGCTCCTAATGCCGCGTAAATACGGTCGAAATTCCCACTGAGGCTTGCCCATGGAAAAGTCAGACCGTGTGTACGTGGCATAACTTTTTTTGCGGGAGGATGCCCCCATGCTTCGGCATATATAAATGGCGCATGTATGCCCATCATTAGAAGTGGGTGGATGAAGGGAGGTATTCTAATGGTGGGCATACCCACCGATCAATCTCTTTTTTTCATTCAGCCAACAGGCTGCATGAAAAAAAAGATTACAATATATGTCCAACAAGGACCAGCAACGTACAGGTATGTTGCTGGACATTGAATGGTTATACCAGAATGATGCCAGCGGTCGGCTTTCATGTAAAAGCAATCCTAGCGGCTAATTAGCCTCTAGACTGCTTTTACAAGCAGTGGAAGGGAATGTCCCCCCCCCCCCCAACCAGATATAAACAGTGCCATTGGGAAAACATTTTATCACACCAATCTTGGTGTGGTCAGATGCTTCGAGGGCAGAGGAGAGATTTAGGGTCTAATGGACCCCAATTTTTTCAAAAAAAGAGTACCTGTCACTACCTATTGCTATCATAGGGGATACTTACATTCCCTGAGATAACAATAAAAATGATAAAAAAAAAAAGCAAAATAAATAATAATAAAAAAGAAGCACCCCTGTCCCCCCTGGTCTCGCGCAAAGGCAAGCGCAAGCGTCGGTCTGGCGTCATATGTAAACAGCAATTGCAATTGCAGATCGAGGGCAGTAATTTTAGCAGTAGACCTTCTCTGTAAATCTAAAGTGTTATTGTTTTCTCTATTTTTACTATGTTTTATTGTATTTGCTTTGCAGGTATGGTATGTTATGTTATACTGTAATGTTTGTTTTATTGTTAACCATCATTTGCTTAGCAGGTACACCATTCAACTGTAGCACGGATTTATTTATCTTGACAGCAACAGCGTTTGCTCCCACGATGCATAAAGCCATAACTCCAGTGCTGTAGGAGGTGATTTCACCACCACAGTTAAAAAAAAAGAGCATATATGCCAAAGCATGGGGGCAGCAGGGGCGGAGGAGCGATTTTGCTCCTAATGCCGCGTAAATACGGTCGAAATTCCGACTGAGGCTTGCCCATGGAAAAGTCAGACCGTGTGTACGTGGCATAACTTTTTTTGCGGGAGGATGCCCCCATGCTTCGGCATATATAAATGGCGCATGTATGCCCATCATTAGAAGTGGGTGGATGAAGGGAGGTATTCTAATGGTGGGCATACCCACCGATCAATCTCTTTTTTTCATTCAGCCAACAGGCTGCATGAAAAAAAAGATTACAATATATGTCCAACAAGGACCAGCAACGTACAGGTATGTTGCTGGACATTGAATGGTTATACCAGAATGATGCCAGCGGTCGGCTTTCATGTAAAAGCAATTCTAGCGGCTAATTAGCCTCTAGACTGCTTTTACAAGCAGTGGAAGGGAATGTCCCCCCCCCCAACCAGATATAAACAGTGCCATTGGGAAAACATTTTATCACCAATCTTGGTGTGGTCAGATGCTTCGAGGGCAGAGGAGAGATTTAGGGTCTAATGGACCCCAATTTTTTCAAAAAAAGAGTACCTGTCACTACCTATTGCTTTCATTGGGGATACTTACATTCCCTGAGATAACAATAAAAATGATAAAAAAAAAATCAAAATAAATAATAATAAAAAAGAAGCACCCCTGTCCCCCCTGGTCTCGCGCAAAGGCAAGCGCAAGCGTCGGTCTGGCTTCATATGTAAACAGCAATTGCACCATGCATGTGAGGTATCTCCGCGAAGGTCAGATCGAGGGCAGTAATTTTAGCAGTAGACCTTCTCTGTAAATCTAAAGTGTTATTGTTTTCTCTATTTTTACTATGTTTTATTGTATTTGCTTTGCAGGTATGGTATGTTATGTTATACTGTAATGTTTGTTTTATTGTTAACCATCATTTGCTTAGCAGGTACACCATTCAACTGTAGCACGGATTTATTTATCTTGACAGCAACAGCGTTTGCTCCCACGATGCATAAAGCCATGACTCCAGTGCTGTAGGAGGTGATTTCACCACCTACACCACCTGATGTAGCTTCTAGCTCTCAGGTAAGCGCTCCAGACCATTCTTATGGAAAAGGAGTTGCTTCTTCCTGATGTAGCTTCTAGCTCTCAGGTGAGCGCCCAGACAATTGCCATCTAAAAGGAGTCGCTTCACCCTGTAGCTTATAGCTCTCAGGTGAGCACCCCAGACACCATCGAAAGGGGGTCGCTTCCTCCTGATGTAGCTTCTAGCTCTCAGGTAAGCGCTCCAGACCAGACTACAAACTCAAAATATATCAGAGTTTACTGTCAAATCATTAACATCTTACAAAGAAGGAGAGGCATTGGCCGGCTATTTGGGCAAGTGGAGGAGCCCAGATTCATTTTTACACTAAACAATATCCGAAAAGGAGTCGCTTCGTCCTGATGTAGCTTCTAGCTCTCTGGTGAGCACCCCAGACAATTACCATTGAAAAGGGGTCGCTTCATCATGATGTAGCTTCTAGCTCTCAGGTAAGTGCTCCAGACCAGAGTGCAAACTCAAAATATATCAGAGTTTACTGTCAAATCATTAACATCTTACAAAGAAGGAGAGGCATTGGCCGGCTATTTGGGCAAGTGGAGGAGCCCAGATTCATTTTTACACTAAACAATATCCGAAAAGGAGTCGCTTCGTCCTGATGTAGCTTCTAGCTCTCTGGTGAGCACCCCAGACAATTACCATTGAAAAGGGGTCGCTTCATCATGATGTAGCTTCTAGCTCTCAGGTAAGTGCTCCAGACCAGAGTGCAAACTCAAAATATATCAGAGTTTACTGTCAAATCATTAACATCTTACAAAGAAGGAGAGGCATTGGCCGGCTATTTGGGCAAGTGGAGGAGCCCAGATTCATTTTTACACTAAACAATATCCGAAAAGGAGTCGCTTCATCCTGATGTAGCTTCTAGCTCTCTGGTGAGCACCCCAGACAATTACCATTGAAAAGGGGTCGCTTCATCATGATGTAGCTTCTAGCTCTCAGGTAAGTGCTCCAGACCAGAGTGCAAACTCAAAATATATCAGAGTTTACTGTCAAATCATTAACATCTTACAAAGAAGGAGAGGCATTGGCCGGCTATTTGGGCAAGTGGAGGAGCCCAGATTCATTTTTACACTAAACAATATCCGAAAAGGAGTCGCTTCATCCTGATGTAGCTTCTAGCTCTCTGGTGAGCACCCCAGACAATTACCATTGAAAAGGGGTCGCTTCATCATGATGTAGCTTCTAGCTCTCAGGTAAGTGCTCCAGACCAGAGTGCAAACTCAAAATATATCAGAGTAATCAAAAGATTACAATATATGTCCAACAAGGACCAACAACGTACTGTTATGTTGCTGGACTTTGAATGGTTATACCAGAATGATGCCAGCGGTCGGCTTTCATGTAAAAGCAATCACATTTTGAGACACCTTAATCTGCATCGTTCAGTTTACAGTTTTACAGTTTTTAAAAAACACAAAAAAAATATAAAATAAAAAACCCAAAAATAGTTCTGGTTGTATTTTTCTCCTCTCTCTCTATTGTTCTCTCTTATGTTCACTCTCTACTGTCCACTCACTATTGTTCTATTTCTATTGTTCTCTATTTTTACTATGTTTTATTGTATTTGCTTTGCAGGTATGGTATGTTATACTGTAATGTTTGTTTTACTCTTAACCATCATTTGCTTAGCAGGTACACCATTCAACTGTAGCGCGGATTTATTTATCTTGACAGCAACAGCGTTTGCTCCCACTATACATAAAGCCATGACCCAGTGCTGTAGGAGGTGATTTCACCACCACAGTTAAAAAAATAAGAGCATGTATGCCGAAGCATGGGGGCAGTAGGGGCGGAGGAGCGATTTTGCTCCTAATGCCGCGTACATACGGTCAAAATTCCGACGGAGGCTTGCCCGTGCAAAAGTCCGACCGCGTGTATGCGGCATAACTTTTTTTTGCGGGAGGATGCCCCCATGCTTTGGCATATATATATATTTTAGGCACAGGTTGCGTTAAAATATATATATTGTGCTAGATTCAGGTACGGCGACGTAAATTTGTGCGGGCGTAGCGTATGTTATTTACGCTACGCCGCCACAATTTAGAGAGGCAAGTGCAGTATTCACAAAGCACTTACTTCGTAAGTTGGCGGCGGCGTAGTGTAAATCTGCCGGCGTAAGCGCGCCAAATTCAAATTGTCAAGAGGTGGGCGTGTTTTATGCAAATAAAACATGACCCCACGTAAATTACGTTTCTCACGAACGGCGCATGCGCCGGCCGTGAACGTATCCCAGTGCGCATGCTCCTAATCACATCGCAAATAGTCAATGCTTTCGACGTGAACCTAATTTACGCAAAGCCCTATTCGCGAACGACTTACGCATACGACGTAAAATTTTCAAAATTCTACGTGGGAACGACGTCCATACTTAACTTTGGCTATGCCTCATATAGCAGGAGTAACGTTACGCTGGAAAAAGCCTTACGCAAACGACGTAAAAAAATCTGCCGTGTTAGCCATCATTTGCATAGCAGGTACACCATTCAGTTGCAGCGTGGATTTATTTATCTTGACAGCAACAGCGTTTGCTCTCACGATACATAAAGCCGTGACTCCAACGCTGTACGAGGTGATTTCACCACCACAGTTAAAAAAAGAGCATATATGCCGAAGCATGGGGGCAGCAGGGGCGGAGGAGCGATTTTGCTCCTAATGCCGCGTAAATACGGTCGAAATTCCCACTGAGGCTTGCCCATGGAAAAGTCAGACCGTGTGTACGTGGCATAACTTTTTTTGCGGGAGGATGCCCCCATGCTTCGGCATATATAAATGGCGCATGTATGCCCATCATTAGAAGTGGGTGGATGAAGGGAGGTATTCTAATGGTGGGCATACCCACCGATCAATCTCTTTTTTTCATTCAGCCAACAGGCTGCATGAAAAAAAAGATTACAATATATGTCCAACAAGGACCAGCAACGTACAGGTATGTTGCTGGACATTGAATGGTTATACCAGAATGATGCCAGCGGTCGGCTTTCATGTAAAAGCAATCCTAGCGGCTAATTAGCCTCTAGACTGCTTTTACAAGCAGTGGAAGGGAATGTCCCCCCCCCCCAACCAGATATAAACAGTGCCATTGGGAAAACATTTTATCACACCAATCTTGGTGTGGTCAGATGCTTCGAGGGCAGAGGAGAGATTTAGGGTCTAATGGACCCCAATTTTTTCAAAAAAAGAGTACCTGTCACTACCTATTGCTATCATAGGGGATACTTACATTCCCTGAGATAACAATAAAAATGATAAAAAAAAAAAGCAAAATAAATAATAATAAAAAAGAAGCACCCCTGTCCCCCCTGGTCTCGCGCAAAGGCAAGCGCAAGCGTCGGTCTGGCGTCATATGTAAACAGCAATTGCACCATGCATGTGAGGTATCTCCGCGAAGGTCAGATCGAGGGCAGTAATTTTAGCAGTAGACCTTCTCTGTAAATCTAAAGTGTTATTGTTTTCTCTATTTTTACTATGTTTTATTGTATTTGCTTTGCAGGTATGGTATGTTATGTTATACTGTAATGTTTGTTTTATTGTTAACCATCATTTGCTTAGCAGGTACACCATTCAACTGTAGCACGGATTTATTTATCTTGACAGCAACAGCGTTTGCTCCCACGATGCATAAAGCCGTGACTCCAACGCTGTACGAGGTGATTTCACCACCACAGTTAAAAAAAGAGCATATATGCCGAAGCATGGGGGCAGCAGGGGCGGAGGAGCGATTTTGCTCCTAATGCCGCGTAAATACGGTCGAAATTCCCACTGAGGCTTGCCCATGGAAAAGTCAGACCGTGTGTACGTGGCATAACTTTTTTTGCGGGAGGATGCCCCCATGCTTCGGCATATATAAATGGCGCATGTATGCCCATCATTAGAAGTGGGTGGATGAAGGGAGGTATTCTAATGGTGGGCATACCCACCGATCAATCTCTTTTTTTCATTCAGCCAACAGGCTGCATGAAAAAAAAGATTACAATATATGTCCAACAAGGACCAGCAACGTACAGGTATGTTGCTGGACATTGAATGGTTATACCAGAATGATGCCAGCGGTCGGCTTTCATGTAAAAGCAATCCTAGCGGCTAATTAGCCTCTAGACTGCTTTTACAAGCAGTGGAAGGGAATGTCCCCCCCCCCAACCAGATATAAACAGTGCCATTGGGAAAACATTTTATCACACCAATCTTGGTGTGGTCAGATGCTTCGAGGGCAGAGGAGAGATTTAGGGTCTAATGGACCCCAATTTTTTCAAAAAAAGAGTACCTGTCACTACCTATTGCTATCATAGGGGATACTTACATTCCCTGAGATAACAATAAAAATGATAAAAAAAAAAAAGCAAAATAAATAATAATAAAAAAGAAGCACCCCTGTCCCCCCTGGTCTCGCGCAAAGGCAAGCGCAAGCGTCGGTCTGGCGTCATATGTAAACAGCAATTGCACCATGCATGTGAGGTATCTCCGCGAAGGTCAGATCGAGGGCAGTAATTTTAGCAGTAGACCTTCTCTGTAAATCTAAAGTGTTATTGTTTTCTCTATTTTTACTATGTTTTATTGTATTTGCTTTGCAGGTATGGTATGTTATGTTATACTGTAATGTTTGTTTTATTGTTAACCATCATTTGCTTAGCAGGTACACCATTCAACTGTAGCACGGATTTATTTATCTTGACAGCAACAGCGTTTGCTCCCACGATGCATAAAGCCATGACTCCAGTGCTGTAGGAGGTGATTTCACCACCACAGTTAAAAAAAAAGAGCATATATGCCAAAGCATGGGGGCAGCAGGGGCGGAGGAGCGATTTTGCTCCTAATGCCGCGTAAATACGGTCGAAATTCCGACTGAGGCTTGCCCATGGAAAAGTCAGACCGTGTGTACGTGGCATAACTTTTTTTGCGGGAGGATGCCCCCATGCTTCGGCATATATAAATGGCGCATGTATGCCCATCATTAGAAGTGGGTGGATGAAGGGAGGTATTCTAATGGTGGGCATACCCACCGATCAATCTCTTTTTTTCATTCAGCCAACAGGCTGCATGAAAAAAAAGATTACAATATATGTCCAACAAGGACCAGCAACGTACAGGTATGTTGCTGGACATTGAATGGTTATACCAGAATGATGCCAGCGGTCGGCTTTCATGTAAAAGCAATTCTAGCGGCTAATTAGCCTCTAGACTGCTTTTACAAGCAGTGGAAGGGAATGTCCCCCCCCCCAACCAGATATAAACAGTGCCATTGGGAAAACATTTTATCACCAATCTTGGTGTGGTCAGATGCTTCGAGGGCAGAGGAGAGATTTAGGGTCTAATGGACCCCAATTTTTTCAAAAAAAGAGTACCTGTCACTACCTATTGCTTTCATTGGGGATACTTACATTCCCTGAGATAACAATAAAAATGATAAAAAAAAAATCAAAATAAATAATAATAAAAAAGAAGCACCCCTGTCCCCCCTGGTCTCGCGCAAAGGCAAGCGCAAGCGTCGGTCTGGCGTCATATGTAAACAGCAATTGCACCATGCATGTGAGGTATCTCCGCGAAGGTCAGATCGAGGGCAGTAATTTTAGCAGTAGACCTTCTCTGTAAATCTAAAGTGTTATTGTTTTCTCTATTTTTACTATGTTTTATTGTATTTGCTTTGCAGGTATGGTATGTTATGTTATACTGTAATGTTTGTTTTATTGTTAACCATCATTTGCTTAGCAGGTACACCATTCAACTGTAGCACGGATTTATTTATCTTGACAGCAACAGCGTTTGCTCCCACGATGCATAAAGCCATGACTCCAGTGCTGTAGGAGGTGATTTCACCACCTACACCACCTGATGTAGCTTCTAGCTCTCAGGTAAGCGCTCCAGACCATTCTTATGGAAAAGGAGTTGCTTCTTCCTGATGTAGCTTCTAGCTCTCAGGTGAGCGCCCAGACAATTGCCATCTAAAAGGAGTCGCTTCACCCTGTAGCTTATAGCTCTCAGGTGAGCACCCCAGACACCATCGAAAGGGGGTCGCTTCCTCCTGATGTAGCTTCTAGCTCTCAGGTAAGCGCTCCAGACCAGACTACAAACTCAAAATATATCAGAGTTTACTGTCAAATCATTAACATCTTACAAAGAAGGAGAGGCATTGGCCGGCTATTTGGGCAAGTGGAGGAGCCCAGATTCATTTTTACACTAAACAATATCCGAAAAGGAGTCGCTTCGTCCTGATGTAGCTTCTAGCTCTCTGGTGAGCACCCCAGACAATTACCATTGAAAAGGGGTCGCTTCATCATGATGTAGCTTCTAGCTCTCAGGTAAGTGCTCCAGACCAGAGTGCAAACTCAAAATATATCAGAGTTTACTGTCAAATCATTAACATCTTACAAAGAAGGAGAGGCATTGGCCGGCTATTTGGGCAAGTGGAGGAGCCCAGATTCATTTTTACACTAAACAATATCCGAAAAGGAGTCGCTTCATCCTGATGTAGCTTCTAGCTCTCTGGTGAGCACCCCAGACAATTACCATTGAAAAGGGGTCGCTTCATCATGATGTAGCTTCTAGCTCTCAGGTAAGTGCTCCAGACCAGAGTGCAAACTCAAAATATATCAGAGTAATCAAAAGATTACAATATATGTCCAACAAGGACCAACAACGTACTGTTATGTTGCTGGACTTTGAATGGTTATACCAGAATGATGCCAGCGGTCGGCTTTCATGTAAAAGCAATCACATTTTGAGACACCTTAATCTGCAACGTTCAGTTTACAGTTTTTAAAAAACACAAAAAAAATATAAAATAAAAAACCCAAAAATAGTTCTGGTTGTATTTTTCTCCTCTCTCTCTATTGTTCTCTCTTATGTTCACTCTCTACTGTCCACTCACTATTGTTCTATTTCTATTGTTCTCTATTTTTACTATGTTTTATTGTATTTGCTTTGCAGGTATGGTATGTTATACTGTAATGTTTGTTTTACTCTTAACCATCATTTGCTTAGTAGGTACACCATTCAACTGTAGCGCGGATTTATTTATCTTGACAGCAACAGCGTTTGCTCCCACTATACATAAAGCCATGACCCAGTGCTGTAGGAGGTGATTTCACCACCACAGTTAAAAAAATAAGAGCATGTATGCCGAAGCATGGGGGCAGTAGGGGCGGAGGAGCGATTTTGCTCCTAATGCCGCGTACATACGGTCAAAATTCCGACGGAGGCTTGCCCGTGCAAAAGTCCGACCGCGTGTACGCGGCATAACTTTTTTTTGCGGGAGGATGCCCCCATGCTTTGGCATATATATATATTTTAGGCACAGGTTGCGTTAAAATATATATTGTGCTATATTCAGGTATGGCGACGTAAATTTGTGCGGGCGTAGCGTATGTTATTTACGCTACGCCGCCACAATTTAGAGAGGCAAGTGCAGTATTCACAAAGCACTTACTTCGTAAGTTGGCGGCGGCGTAGTGTAAATCTGCCGGCGTAAGCGCGCCAAATTCAAATTGTCAAGAGGTGGGCGTGTTTTATGTAAATAAAACATGACCCCACGTAAATTACGTTTCTCACGAACGGCGCATGTGTCGGCCGTGAACGTATCCCAGTGCGCATGCTCCTAATCACATCGCAAATAGTCAATGCTTTCGACGTGAACCTAATTTACGCAAAGCCCTATTCGCGAACGACTTACGCATACGACGTAAAATTTTCAAAATTCTACGCGGGAACGACGTCCATACTTAACTTTGGCTATGCCTCATATAGCAGGAGTAACGTTACGCTGGAAAAAGCCTTACGCAAACGACGTAAAAAAATCTGCCGGGCGCGCGTACGTTTCTGAATTGGCATATCCAGCTCATTTGCATATTCTACGCTGAAATCGATGGAAGCGCCACCTAGCGGCCAGCGTAAATATGCTGAGATACGACGGCGTAGGAGACTTACGCCGCTCGTATCTTAGCCTAATTTAAGCGTATCTGGTTTCCAGAATATGCTTAAATTTACAACGGCGTAGATTCAGAGTTACGACGGCGTATCTACTGATACGCCGACATAACCGTCTCTGAATCTAGCCCAAAGTTTTTACTATGTTTTTTGTTTGGTATTTGCTTTGCAGGTATGGTAATACTGTAATGTTACTTTGTTTTAATGTTAGCCATCATTTGCATAGCAGGTACACCATTCAGTTGCAGCGTGGATTTATTTATCTTGACAGCAAGAGCGTTTGCTCTCATGATACATAAAGCCGTGACTCCAACGCTGTACGAGGTGATTTCACCACCACAGTTAAAAAAAGAGCATATATGCCGAAGCATGGGGGCAGCAGGGGCGGAGGAGCGATTTTGCTCCTAATGCCGCGTAAATACGGTCGAAATTCCGACTGAGGCTTGCCCATGGAAAAGTCAGACCGTGTGTACGTGGCATAACTTTTTTTGCGGGAGGATGCCCCCATCCTTCGGCATATATAAATGGCGCATGTATGCCCATCATTAGAAGTGGGTGGATGAAGGGAGGTATTCTAATGGTGGGCATACCCACCGATCAATCTCTTTTTTTCATTCAGCCAACAGGCTGCATGAAAAAAAAGATTACAATATATGTCCAACAAGGACCAGCAACGTACAGGTATGTTGCTGAACATTGAATGGTTATACCAGAATGATGCCAGCAGTCGGCTTTCATGTAAAAGCAATCCTAGCGGCTATTTAGCCTCTAGACTGCTTTTACAAGCAGTGGAAGGGAATGTCCCCCCCCCCAACCAGATATAAACAGTGCCATTGGGAAAACATTTTATCACACCAATCTTGGTGTGGTCAGATGCTTCGAGGGCAGAGGAGAGATTTAGGGTCTAATGGACCCCAATTTTTTCAAAAAAAGAGTACCTGTCACTACCTATTGCTTTCATAGGGGATACTTACATTCCCTGAGATAACAATAAAAATTCAAAAAAAAAAAGCAAAATAAATAATAATAAAAAAGAAGCACCCCTGTCCCCCCTGGTCTCGCGCAAAGGCAAGCGCAAGCGTCGGTCTGGCTTCATATGTAAACAGCAATTGCACCATGCATGTGAGGTATCTCCGCGAAGGTCAGATCGAGGGCAGTAATTTTAGCAGTAGACCTTCTCTGTAAATCTAAAGTGTTATTGTTTTCTCTATTTTTACTATGTTTTATTGTATTTGCTTTGCAGGTATGGTATGTTATGTTATACTGTAATGTTTGTTTTATTGTTAACCATCATTTGCTTAGCAGGTACACCATTCAACTGTAGCACGGATTTATTTATCTTGACAGCAACAGCGTTTGCTCCCACGATGCATAAAGCCATGACTCCAGTGCTGTAGGAGGTGATTTCACCACCACAGTTAAAAAAAAAAAAAGAGCATATATGCCAAAGCATGGGGGCAGCAGGGGCGGAGGAGCGATTTTGCTCCTAATACCGCATACATACGGTCGAAATTCCAACGGAGGCTTGCCTGTGGAAAAGTCCGATCGTGTGTACGCGGCATAGCTTTTTTTGCGGGGAGGATGCCCCCATGCTTCAGCATATATAAATGGTGCATGTATGCCGATCATTAGAAGTGGGTGGATGAAGGGAGGTATTCTAATGGTGGGCATACCCACCAATCAATCTTGTTTCCGTTCAGCCAACAGGCTGCATGAAAAAAAAGATTACAATATATGTCCAACAAGGACCAACAACGTACTGGTATGTTGCTGGACTTTGAATGGTTATACCAGAATGATGCCAGCGGTCGGCTTTAACGTAAAAGCGATCCTAGCGGCTAATTAGCCTCTAGACTGCTTTTTACAAGCAGTGGAAGGGAATGTCCCCCCCCCGGATATAAACAGCGCCATTGGGAAAACATTTTATCACACCGATGTTGGTGTGGTCAGATGCTTTGAGGGCAGAGGAGAAATCTAGGGTCTAATGGACCCCAATTTTTTCAAAAAAAGAGTACCTGTCACTACCTATTGCTATCATTGGGGATATTTAAATATTTAATATTTAACAATAAAAATTATAAAAATGAAATGATATGGACACTGTAAAAATAAAATAAAAGCAAAATAAATAATAATAAAAAAAATAGTTAAAAAAATGAAAAGCACCCCTGTCCCCCCATCCATTCGCGCAAAGGTGAACGCAAGAGTCGGTCTTGTGTCGTATGTAAACATGCATGTGAGGTATCACCGCAAACGTCAAATTGAGGGCAGTAATTATAGCAGTAGACCTTCTCTGTAAATCTGCAGTGGTAACCTGTAAAGGCTTTTAATTTTTTTTATATAGTTTGTCGCCACTGCACAGGTGTGCGAAATTTTAACCAGTTGCCGACCGCCCACCGCCGTTTTACGGCGGCAGGTCGGCTCGGCTGCGCAAAATCACATTGTACAACGGGGTCGGGGGGAGAGAGCCTGCTTGAAGTGTAATACCGTATTTATTGCGGTATAACGCGCTCCCGCGTATACCGCGCACCCCTAAAGTTGCCCCGAATCCCGTGGAAAAAACGTTTTTTTTGTACTTACAGTTTTGGTGTCTTGTGCGGCATCCATCGGCGGCCTCGTCGGGTCCGGCGTCTGTCTGCGACTTCGGGTGTCGGGTCCGGCGTCCTTCTGCGGCTTCGGGTGTCCTCTTCGTCGGGTCCGGCGTCCGTCTGCGGCTTCGGGTGTCCTCTTCGTCGCATCTTCCCCGCTCGTTTCCCGCGCCGAGTTTGAATACTGCGCCGACATATACAGAGCACAGTACACTCGTGTATTGTCGGCAATGCTCGGCTACCCGCGCTGACGTCCTGTACGTCCAGGATGTCAGCGCGGGAGGAGCCGAGACTGCCTGACAATACACGAGTGTACTGCGCTCGGTATATGTGAGCGCAGTATTCAAACTCGGCGCGGGTATCGGCGTATACGGCGCACCCACGATTTTGCCCTGATTTTTAAATACGGTAATTTGTTAGCAGTGAAGTGGAGGGATTCACGGAATGTTTTAGTTCTGTCCTCGCTTCGTGCAGACACGGCAGTCCAAATTCCTACGGCGACTGGTTTTGTGGAGAAACCCCTCTGTGTCCACTAATACAACCTTAATATGGGAGGGGTGGACCTCAATGACCAGTTGTTGGCGCCGTACCTAATTGCCCATAAGGCCAGACGCTGGTACAAAAAAGTGTCTGTATATTTATTTCAATTAGCTTTGCTGAAGGCTCATGTGCTATACATAGCTTCAGGATGGACAGGATCCTTCCTGAAATTCCAGGAAGAGATCCTCAGAGCCCTTCTGTTTCCAGACGGTGCTCTTGCCCAACTTCCAAATGCAAATGCAGTGAGACGGTTGCATGAGTAGGTACCCCTACCCAATGAAACCCCCAAAAAAGATGTTGTGTCTGCAGCAAATGCGGATTTAGGCGTGACACACGCTTTTATGGTCCCTCCTGTCCTGACCAACCTGGTCTCTGCATTGGTGAATGTTTCAAACGCTACCACACACTAGTTGAGCTTTAGCGTAGGGTACAGCACCACACAGTCCTAGGCACACGAACACAGGGTCTCGGAAAATGTGATGGCCATCACATTTTGAGAGACCTTAATCTGCAACGTTCAGTTTACAGTTTTTAAAAAACACAAAAAATATATAAAATAAAAAATCCAAAAATAGTTCTGGTTGTATTTTTCTCCTCTCTCTCTATTGTTCTCTCTTATGTTCACTCTCTACTGTCCACTCACTATTGTTCTATTTCTATTGTTCTCTATTTTTACTATGTTTTATTGTTTTTGCTTTGCAGGTATGGTATGTTATACTGTAATGTTTGTTTTACTCTTAACCATCATTTGCTTAGCAGGTACACCATTCAACTGTAGCGCGGATTTATTTATCTTGACAGCAACAGCGTTTGCTCCCACTATACATAAAGCCATGACTCCAGTGCTGTAGGAGGTGATTTCACCACCACAGTTAAAAAAATAAGAGCATGTATGCCGAAGCATGGGGGCAGCAGGGGCGGAGGAGCGATTTTGCTCCTAATGCCGCGTACATACAGTCAAAATTCCGACGGAGGCTTGCCCGTGCAAATGTCCGACCGTGTGTACGTGGCATAACTTTTTTTGCGGGAGGATGCCCCCATGCTTTGGCATATATATATATTTTAGGTACAGGTTGCATTAAAATATATATATTGGGCTAGATTCAGGTACGGCGAAGTAAATTTGTGCGGGCGTAGCGTATGGTATTTACGCTACGCCGCCACAATTTAGAGAGGCAAGTGCAGTATTCACAAAGCACTTACTTCGTAAGTTGGCGGCGGCGTAGCGTAAATCTGCCGGCGTAAGCGCTCCAAATTCAAATTGTCAAGAGGTGGGCGTGTTTTATGTAAATAAAACATGACCCCATGTAAATTACGTTTCATACGAACGGCGCATGCGCCGGCCGTGAACATATCCCAGTGCGCATGCTCCTAATCACGTCGCAAATAGTCAATGCTTTCGACGTGAACCTAATTTACGCAAAGCCCCAATTTGCGAACGACTTACGCAAACGACGTAAAATTTTCAAAATTCTACGCAGGAACGACGTCCATACTTAACTTTGGCTATGCCTCATATAGCAGGAGTAACGTTACGCCGGAAAAAGCCTTACGCAAACAACGTAAAAAAATCCGCCGGGCGCACGTACTTTTCTGAATTGGCGTATCCAGCTCATTTGCATATTCTACGCTGAAATCGACGGAAGCGCCACCTAGCGGCCAGCGTAAATATGCTAAGATACGACGGCGTAGGAGACTTACGCCGCTCGTATCTTAGCCTAATTTAAGCGTATCTGGTTTCCAGAATACGCTTAAATTTACAACGGCATAGATTCAGAGTTACGACGGCGTATCTACTGATACGCCGACGTAACTGTCTCTGAATCTAGCCCAAAGTTTTTTCTATGTTTTTTTTTGGTATTTGCTTTGCAGGTATGGTAATACTGTAATGTTACTTTGTTTTAATGTTAACCATCATTTGCATAGCAGGTACACCATTCAGTTGCAGCGTGGATTTATTTATCTTGACAGCAACAGCGTTTGCTCTCACGATACATAAAGCCGTGACTCCAACGCTGTACGAGGTGATTTCACCACCACAGTTAAAAAAAGAGCATATATGCCGAAGCATGGGGGCAGCAGGGGCGGAGGAGCGATTTTGCTCCTAATGCCGTGTAAATACGGTCGAAATTCTGACTGAGGCTTGCCCATGGAAAAGTCAGACCGTGTGTACGTGGCATAACTTTTTTTGCGGGAGGATGCCCCCATGCTTCGGCATATATAAATGGCGCATGTATGCCCATCATTAGAAGTGGGTGGATGAAGGGAGGTATTCTAATGGTGGGCATACCCACCGATCAATCTCTTTCTTTTTTTCATTCAGCCAACAGGCTGCATGAAAAAAAAGATTACAATATATGTCCAACAAGGAACAGCAACATACAGGTATGTTGCTGGACATTGAATGGTTATACCAGAATGATGCCAGCGGTCGGCTTTCATGTAAAAGCAATCCTAGCGGCTAATTAGCCTCTAGACTGCTTTTACAAGCAGTGGAAGGGAATGTCCCCCCCCCCCCCAACCAGATATAAACAGTGCCATTGGGAAAACATTTTATCACACCAATCTTGGTGTGGTCAGATGCTTCGAGGGCAGAGGAGAGATTTAGGGTCTAATGGACCCCAATTTTTTCAAAAAAAGAGTACCTGTCACTACCTATTGCTATCATAGGGGATACTTACATTCCCTGAGATAACAATAAAAATGATAAAAAAAAAAGCAAAATAAATAATAATAAAAAAGAAGCACCCCTGTCCCCCCTGGTCTCGCGCAAAGGCAAGCGCAAGCGTCGGTCTTGCGTCATATGTAAACAGCAATTGCGCCATGCATGTTAGGTATCTCCGCGAAGGTCAGATCAAGGGCAGTAATTTTAGCAGTAGACCTTCTCTGTAAATCTAAAGTGTTACTGTTTTCTCTATTTTTACTATGTTTTATTGTATTTGCTTTGCAGGTATGGTATGTTATGTTATACTGTAATGTTTGTTTTATTGTTAACCATCATTTGCTTAGCAGGTACACCATTCAACTGTAGCACGGATTTATTTATCTTGACAGCAACAGCGTTTGCTCCCACGATGCATAAAGCCATGACTCCAGTGCTGTAGGAGGTGATTTCACCACTACAGTTAAAAAAAAAAAAGAGCATATATGCCAAAGCATGGGGGCAGCAGGGGCGGAGGAGCGATTTTCCACGAGGCTTGACCGTGGAAAAGTCTGACCGCGTGTACGCAGCATAACTTTTTTTGCGGGAGGATGCCCCTATCGGCATATATAAATGGTGCATGTATGCCCATCATTAGAAGTGGGTGGAGGTATTCTAATGGTGGGCATACCCACCGATCAATCTCTTTTTTTCAGCCAACAGGCTGCATGAAAAAAAGATTACAATATATGTCCAACAAGGAACAGCAACGTACTGGTATGTTGCTTGACTTTGGTTATACCAGAATGATGCCAGCGGTCGGCTTTCATGTAAAAGCAATCCTAGCGGCTAATTAGCCTCTAGACTGCTTTTACAAGCAGTGAAAGGGAATGTCCCCCCCCCCCACCGGATATAAACAGTGCCATTGGGAAAACATTTTATCACACCGATCTTGGTGTGGTCAGATGCTTTGAGGGCAGAGGAGAGATCTAGGGTCTAATGGACCCCAATTTTTTTATAAAAAGAGTACCTGTCACTACCTATTGCTATCATAGGGGATATTTACATTCCCTGAGATAACAATAAAAATGATAAAAAAAATTTGTAAGGAACAGTTTAAAAAAAAAAAAAGCAAAACAAATAATTAAAATAAAAAGCACTCCTGTCACCCCCTGCTCTCGCACAAAGGCAAGTGCAACAACGGTCTGGCGTCATATGTAAACAGCAATTGCACCATGCATGTGAGGTATCTCCGCGAAGGTCAGCTCGAGGGCAGTAACTTTAGCAGTGTACCTCCTCTGTAAATCTAATGTGGTAACCTGTAAAGCAGGGGTCTCAAACTGGCGGCCCTCCAGCTGTTACAAAACTACAAGTCCCATTATGCCTCTGCCTGTGGAAGTCATGCTTGTAACTGTCAGCCTTGCAATGCCTCATGGGACTTGTAGTTTCGCAACAGCTGGAGGGCTGCCAGTTTGAGACCCCTGCTGTAAAGGCTTGTAAAATGTAGTTTGTTGCATGTCATGTCATGTCAAGCATGTCATGTTTAGTAACCATGTACTCGGCCTAAGATCCTCTTTTTTATTTCATCAAACATTTGGGCAATATAGTGGTGTTTTAGTGCATTAAAATAAAAAAAGTGTATGTTTTCCAAAACAAATGCGTTTAAAAAATCGCTGCGCAAATACTGTGTGAAAAAAAAAATGCAACACCCACCATTTTGTTCTGTAGGGCCTGGTCTTTGCTTTAAAAAAATATAAAAAAAATGTGGGGTTTAGCGTAATTTTCTTGCAAAAAAAATATATGTTTTCATGTAAACAAAAAGTGTCAGAAATGGCTTTGTCTTCGAGGGGTTAGAAGAGTGTGTGATGTGTGACATAAGCTTCTAAATGTTGTGCCAGGACAGTTTGCAAACCGCCCCAAATGACCCCATTTTGGAAAGTAGACACCCCAAGCTATTTGCTGAGAGGCATGTCGAGTCCATGGAATATTTTATATTTTGACACAAGTTGCGGGAAAAAGACAATTTATTTTTAATTTGTTTGCACAAAGTTGTCACTAAATGATATATTGCTCAAACATGCCATGGGCATATGTGGAATTACACCCCATAATACATTCTGTTACTTCTCCTGAGTACGGGGATACCACATGTGTAAGACATTTGGAGAGCCTAGCCGCGTACGGGACCCCAAAAACCAAGCACCGATTTCAGGCTTTCTAAGGGTGTAAATTTTTTATTTCACTCCTCACTGCCTATCACAGTTTCGGAGGCCATGGAATGCCCAGATGGCACAACCCCCCCCCAAATGACCCTATTTTGCAAATTCGACACCCCAACCTATTTGCTGAGAGGTATGGTGAGTATTTTGCACATCTCGCTTTTTGTCACAAAGATTTGAAAATTGAAAAAAGAAAAAAAAAAGATTTTCTTTCTTCATTTTCAAAAACAAATGAGCGCTGTAAAATCCTCACCATGCCTCTCAGCAATTAGCATGTGGTGTCTACTTTCCAAAATCGGTTCATTTGGGGGGATTTTGTGCCATCTGGGCATTCCATGGCCTCCAAAACTGTGATAGGCAGTGAGGAGTGAAATCAAAAATTTGCGCCCTTAGAAATCCTGAAGGCGGTGCTTGGTTTTTCGGGGCCCCGTACGCGGCTAGACTCCCCAAAAGTCCCACACATGTGATATCCCCGTACTCAGGAGAAGCAGCAAAATGTATTTTGGGGTGCAATTCCACATATAACCATGGCATGTGTGAGCAATACAGTGCCTTGCGAAAGTATTCGCCCCCCTTGAGCTTTGCGACCTTTTGCCACATTTCAGGCTTCAAACATAAAGATATAAAACTGTAATTTGTTTTGAAGACTCAACAACAAGTGGGACACAATCATGAAGTGGCTTCGATCGCAGCGGTGAGTCAGAAGAAGCACCGGAGGGCGAAGGGAGTGGGGACGTCCCTTTTTGCCTCCCGTAAGAACGATCAAGAGGCGGAACAGCCGCCATGATCGTTCTTATGGTGTAGAGAATCGCCGGCTGAAAAAAATGATATCTGAATGATGCCTGTAGCTGCAGGCATCATTTAGATATCCCTGCACAAAGTCAAGGACCTCATATGACGTGGGCGGGAAGTGGTTAAAACGCATTTTTTTCTGGGTATTGCAGAGTATTGGCCAGGGTATTGCAGAGTATTGGTGCGGGGGTATTGCAGAGTATTGGTGCGGGGGTATTGCAGAGTATTGGTGCGGGGGTATTGCAGAGTATTGGTGCGGGGGTATTGCAGAGTATTGTGTGGGGGGTATTGCAGAGTATTGTGTGGGGGGTATTGCAGAGTATTGTGTGGGGGGTATTGCAGAGTATTGTGCGGGGGGTATTGCAGAGTATTGTGCGGGGGGTATTGCAGAGTATTGTGCGGGGGGTATTGCAGAGTATTGTGCGGGGGGTATTGCAGAGTATTGTGCGGGGGGTATTGCAGAGTATTGTGCGGGGGGTATTGCAGAGTATTGTGCGGGGGGTATTGCAGAGTATTGTGCGGGGGGTATTGCAGAGTATTGTGCGGGGGGTACTGCAGAGTATTGCGCGGGGGTATTGCAGAGTATTGCGCAAGGAGTACTGCAGAGTATTGCGCGGGGGTATTGCAGAGTATTGCGTGGGGGTATTGCAGAGTATTGCGCGGGGGTATTGCAGAGTATTGCGCGGGGGTATTGCAGTGTATTGCAGAGTATTGAGCGGGGGTATTGCAGAGTATTGCGCGGGGGTATTGCAGAGTATTGCGCGGGGGTATTGCAGAGTATTGCGCGGGGGTTTTGCTGAGTATTGCGCGGGGGTTTTGCAGAGTATTGCGCGGGGGTTTTGCAGAGTATTGCGCGGGGGTTTTGCAGAGTATTGCGCAGGGAAGGCAGAGCATTGCAGAGTATTGCGCAGGGAAGGCAGAGTATTGCAGGGGTTAATGCAGGGATGGCTGAGCAGGGATGGATGGATCTGTGACTGCAATAGTCACAGATCCATCCCACACTGCTGCTGCCATCCGCGCTCTCCTCTCACACTGTACCGATCAGTACAGCGAGAGGAGGGAGGAACCGGCGTCATCAAATGACGCCGGTTTGTTTACCTGTGATCGCGCCGTCATTGGACGGCGCGATCACATGGTAAAAGACCGCTGTTGTCGGTCAGTTACCGAGATCTGTGTAGCGCCGGGTCTCATAGACCCGGCGCGCACAGAATTTTCTGTGTGCGCGCCCGAGGCGGCGCGCATCACTGCTTCTGGTGGGCGCCGTTTCAGAACGGCGACCCCCAGTTAAGCAACCACCTTGCCGCCGTTTTTGGACGGCGGCTGGTGGTTAAGTGGTTAAAGAGTATGGCAAAATTTCTAATTTCAAGATAAACTCCACTAAATCTGAAATACTGGGCCTTAACATTTCAAAAAAAGACAAAAGCTCCTTACAAGAAGACTTTAAGTTTGCTTGGAAAAATGAATTAAAATACTTGGGAATTAAATTAGCAGCCTCCATAGAAAACCTATATAAGATAAAGTTTATGACATTGCTAAGTGAGATAAAAACGGAATTAAATAGAATCGCACCAGGGCAACTGTCCTGGAGCGGAAGAATAAACATCTATAAAATGACTATCCTACCGAAGATACTCTATAAAATGCAGATGCTTCCGATACCAATTCCCCAAGCCTATTTTAAAAAATTAAAATCAATGGGCCATATTCTCAAAGAATCTCCGCCTGCTTCGCTTAGGGCACTTACACTCCGCTGTCCCAACTTACTGGAGCAGGTGTTGTATTCCCCAACCACTTGCTCCATAAGTTGGGACAGCGGAGTGTAAGTGTCCCGGCGTAGCCTGGCGGATCTCCAAGGGGGCGTCTTCTATTCAAATGAAGCGCGCCCCCGATGCAAAAGAACTGGGCATGCGCCGGGCTGCAAAAAGCCCAGTGCGCATGCTCCAGTTCTCGGCGGAAAACGTCAATGACGCCGACGTGTGCGTCATTGACGTAAAGTCGTATTCAAGAACGACTTACGTAAACGACGTATCCGACGAAAAAACACGACGGGGACCCGACGCCATCCGTAACATGGCCTACGCGAGACTTGCGGAAACTTACCCCTCATATAGCAGGGGTAAGTTTCCGCTTACGCAAACGACGTTAGCGACGGTTACGCGACGCAAACTCGTTCGGGAATCGGCGTAGAAGGATCATTTGCATATGCAAATGACTCCTTCACGTAAATGCCATCTAGCGGCGGCCGGCGTCATTGCATTTAAGATCCGCCAGTGTAAGTGACTTACAGATGGCGGATCTTAAGTGTATCTATGCAAAAATGATTCTGAGAATCAGGAGCATAGATACACTGGCCAAAAAAGGGAGTTACGATGGAGTATCCTGAGATACTCCATCGTAACTTCTCTGAGAATATGGCCCTCTGTTCGTAAAATTTATCTGGAGAGGGAAAAAACATGCGTTAAATTTAGTACACTAATTAAAGATAAATCACAAGGAGGGTTAGGGGCACCGGATTTAAGTAAATATCATTGCGCGATAGTAATTTCACGTCTTATAGATTGGGTTAAAAATAACACGGAAAAAAGATGGGTACATCTAGAAATCACGATGAGTAAATTAGCATTAGGAAAATTAATTTGGGTTCAGGCACAATATAGGGGAAATAATGCAGAAATTCACTATATCACGAGATATGCTTTAAATCTCTGGGATCAAATACATAAAAAAAATTAATGGGATTACAATTCTCCCTTAATTCCTTTAACGGACACGAGATATTTCCCACCGGGGGAAAAAAATATGTTTGAAAAATGGATATTACAAGAAAATATAAAATTAAAGGATGTCATGAAGTTTAATAGGCTCTTAACAATGCAGGAACTAAAAAATAAAAAGGAAATGATACATTAACGAATGGCGGTACACACAACTGAAACATTTTTTCGACAGTCTTCCCCAACCGATTAGAGCAGAGACAAACCTTCTCCCCCTCGAAAAATTATGTGAAGGAAAAATTGAGAAGGGCATAATGTCTAAAATATATCAGATATTAAACGATATAAAAACACAGAACACTCTACCATTTATCGAGAGATGGGAAGAGGAACTGGGCTCTCGGTTGAACGAGCTAGAGATTAACCAAATAATAACTAGGGTCCATGAAACCTCAATAAACAATGACACTAGAGAACTAAACTACAAATGCTTGGTTAGATGGTATGTTACGCCGGATAAATTATATAAATTCTCAGGCTCTGCTTCACAACAATGCTGGAGGGACTGCGGCGAAGTGGGCTCTATGGCCCATGTTTGGTGGACATGTCCCAAAATAAAAACATACTGGAGGGAGATCAGAAAAAAAATCCAAGAAATTACAAATAACGCACTCCCGGACGATCCTTGGGTATGTGTTTTGTATGGAGCTCGAACTCCAACAAAGCAATATCTGAAGACTCTGATCCCGGAACTTTTGAACGCGGCAAAACATCAAATAGCGCGGAACTGGCGGAAAAAAAGAGAGTCCCTCATTGAGACGGTGGTGTAGCAGAGTAGAAGAAATTTATAATTTAGAATCTCTAAGATTTAGAGACGAAGAGAAATGGGAAGAGTGCATGGAAAGGTGGGATAAATGGAAAAGGTTTAAATACACAATGAGTTTTGTTGACGTCATGGGTATTAATATTAATTTAGGATGCATTGACGAGAGGCTGGAGCTTTTGTAGTATACGGATTGGATAGGCTTGCATGGGGGACGACTGGTGGGGGAGAGGTCGAGCGGGCAGTGATGAGCCCGAGCGGTCTCTCTCATGTAGTCCGGTGAGAGCTAGGCGCAATGGATATGATGAAGAGAGGGGAGGGATTGTGCAATAATGGCATCTAAAAGGTACTGAAATTAGGGAACAATAGACTGGCAGGGGAGGGTTGGGGAAGGGGAGGGGATGAAAGGGTATTTTTTCCACTCAGACATGGAATGTTTTGTTGTCCCTATGTAAATTAACATGAAAGATGAAAAGAAAGAAAAATCTTAAATAGATAAAAAAAAAAAAGAGGAAAATAAATTATAAATTTAATTAAAACGAGCGTGATCCACTTATGATGCGATACCATAGAGGAGACGAAACCGGCAAGTGAAGTATGGGCCAGGAGAGTGGTCCTCTCCTCGTCCAATAGATCCTGTTTATCTTTGGTGGAGTCTGAAGTGAAAAAAAAAAAGAAAAGTGGGTGATGTGTGACATAAGCTTCTAAAACCCCCCAAATTACCCCGTTTTGGAAAGTAGACACCCCAAGCTATTTGCTGAGAGGCATGTTAAGCCCATGGAATATTTTATATTTTGCCACAACTCTCGGGAAATGTCACTAAATTATATATTGCCATGGATAGATGTGAAATTACACCCCAAAATACATTCTGCTGCTTCTCTTGAGTATGGAGATACCACATGCGTGAGACTTTTTGGGAGCCTAACCGTGTACAGGACCCCGAAAACCAATCACCGCCTTCAGGCTAAGGGCGTAAAATGGTGATTTCACTTCCTCACTACCTATTACAGTTTCGGAGGCCCTGAAATGTCATGATAGCACAAAACCCCCCACAAATTACCCCATTTTGAAAAGTAGACACCCCAAGGTATTTGCTAAGAAGCATGGTGAGTATTTTGCAGCTCTTATGAGTTTTGGAAAACGAAGAAAGAAAAGAAAAATGAATACATTATTTAGTTTTTTCAATTTTCAAAACTTGTGTATAAGGACGCATGGAGTGCGCTATTGTGTATAGGAGAGTGTATGAGGATGCATGGAGTGTGCTATTGTGTATAGGAGAGTATATGAGGATGCATGGAGTGTGCTATGGTATATAGGAGAGTGTATGGGGGACATAGAGAATAGTACAGTGTAGAGCAGGGGTGGGCAATTATTTTTTCGATGGGACCACATGAGAAACGAAAAATATTTTGGAGGGCCGGGCCAAAAGGCTAAACTCAATACTGCATAAAATCAATTGTATTTCTTAATAAAAAGCAGTAAATATCATTGTTGGACAACTGGTACGAGTACTTGTTATAGACATGGCACAGGAGGGGGACAGAGGCTGGGGACATGGCACAGGAGGGGGACAGAGGCTGGGGACATGGCACAGGAGGGGGACAGAGGCTGGGGACATGACACAGGAGGGGGACAGAGGCTGGGGACATGACACAGGAGGGGGACAGAGGCTGGGGACATGACACAGGAGGGGGACAGAGGCTGGGGACATGACACAGGAGGGGGACAGAGGCTGGGGACATGACACAGGAGGGGGACAGAGGCTGGAGACATGACACAGGAGGGGGACAGAGGCTGGAGACATGACACAGGAGGGGGACAGACGCTGGGGACATGACACAGGAGGGGGACAGACGCTGGGGACATGACACAGGAGGGGGACAGACGCTGGGGACATGACACAGGAGAGGGACAGACGCTGGGGACATGACACAGGAGGGGGACAGACGCTGGGGACATGACACAGGAGGGGGACAGACGCTGGGGACATGACACAGGAGGGGGACAGACGCTGGGGACATGACACAGGAGGGGGACAGACGCTGGGGACATGACACAGGAGGGGGACAGAGGCTGGGGACATGGCACAGAGGCTGCAAATAAATTATCATATCACTTCTTCACATCATCAGTATGCTGTGTCTTCCTCTTGTGCCCCTTTCACCTCTCCACAGATCTGACCTGTGGAGAGGTGAAAGGGGCACAGGAGGAGGACACAGCATACTGATGATGTCTAGGTAGGATAGCACTTCACACTCTGCTGCTGGACTGAGGAGGACTCACCAGACAAGGCCAGGGCAGTGGCACTGAGGGCAGGCAGCAGGCGTCGCGAGGAGTCCTACTCCAACGAAGAGAGTGGAGACCAGGGTCCACTCCAGGTCCGGGCACCAGCATGGCGGCTGGCCGACTGCTACAGTCAGTCAGTCGGGCGGGCAGAGCAGGCAGGCGCACTGGTCGGTCTCCGTCTGCCTTCACTCAGTCCACTCCGTCACAGTGGGGGTGCGTCTGCAGTGTGTCCACTACATCTGCTGCTGTGTGCTATCCCGCCGGTGCCGCTCTCCACAGAGTCCACACATTCTACGATGTTCCTCAGTTTCCCCGCGCTGCTCTTTTGAATAGGCTGGCAGCAGTGTTGTTAGCGCGAAAATGCGCTTTGATAATTGGCTGCGTGGCGGGTGGTGGTGGGCTGGGCGGTCAGAGAGGGCGAGGCTATGCATAATGTAGGAGGACTAGACGCTGCCTGCGCTGCGGCTCACATTCGGATCTTTTTACGGGCACATTTCCCTTATTACGGACTTTTACGAACAGGGAAAAAGTGCCTTTTATTTACGTACTGTCCGTAATTCTACGGACGGTTGGCAACTAGGGTTGTCCCGATACCACTTTTTTAGGACTGAGTACAAGTACCGATACTTTTTTTTATGTACTCGCCGATACCGAATACCGATACTTTTTTTTAAATGTGTCTCCAAATGCAGCCATGTCCCCCGTATAACAGTCATGTCCCCCGTATAGCAGCCATGTCCCCCGTATAGCAGCCATGTCCCCCGTATAGCAGCCATGTCCCCAGTATAGCAGCCATGTCCCCCGTACAGCAGCCATGTCCCCCGTACAGCAGCCATTGTCCCCCGTACAGCAGCCATTGTCCCCCGTACAGCAGCCATTGTCCCCCGTACAGCAGCCATTGTCCCCCGTACAGCAGCCATTGTCCCCAGTACATCAGCCATGTCCCCCGTACAGCAGCCATTGTCCCCCGTACAGCAGCCATTGTCCCCCGTACAGCAGCCATTGTCCCCCGTACAGCAGCCATTGTCCCCCGTACAGCAGCCATTGTCCCCCATACAGCAGCCATTGTCCCCCGTACAACAGCCATTGTCCCCCGTACCTACTGTTATCACCGCGGCGGGGAACATTACAGACAGCGTTCGTTTGAACAGCTGTTTTCCCCGCTGCGCATAGACACTCCCCCTTGGACGTATCTGTCCAATCGCGAGCAAGGGGGAGTGTCTATGTGACTCCCCCTTGCTCGCGATTGGACAGATCCGTCCAAGGGGGAGTGTCTATGCGCGGCGGGGAAAACAGCTGTTCAAACGAACGCTGTCTGTAATGTTCCCCGCCGCGGTGATTAACGTGACAGCGGCGGCGGTTTCGGGGGGGGGGGGAGTATTCTATTTTAGTATCGGGGGTATTAGCGGGAGTACGAGTACTCCCGCTAATACTCGGTATCGGGATAACCCTATTGGCAACACTGCCCGGGGGCCGGATTAAAAGGTCCGCCGGGCCGTATACGGCCCGTGGGCCGTAGTTTACCCAGGTCTGGTGTAGAGAGTAGTGCTGTAGTGTAGTGTAGAGAATAGAGCGCTGTAGAGTAGAGAGGAGAGGAGAGTAGTGCAGTGCACTGTAGTGTAGAGAGTAGAGCACTGTAGTGTAGAGAGTAATGTAGAGTATAGAGCACTGTAGTGTAGACAGTTGTGCAGTGCACTGTAGTGTAGAGAGTAGTGCAGTGCACTGTAGTGTAGAGAGTAGAGTGCTGTAGTGTAGAGAGTAGTGCAGTGCGCTGTAGTGTAGAGAGTAGAGCGCTGTAGTGTAGAGAATAGAGTAGAGAACTGTAGTGTAGAGAATAGAGCGCTGTAGTGTAGGGCCTGGCCAGAAAGGGATTACTTTGACGCAGTTGGCCAGCTTAAACATATATTGCAATGCATGTTAACTAAAAATCCACGTTTTTATTCTACGGTTATTAGAAAGGGTGTATTTTGGTGTCTATTGTATGGTGTAGGTCCGTGACAAGATCTGAACCTGTAGCTCTCCTACAACTTGTGTCTATTTTCCCCATATTGGCACTATATTAACTGAATTACACTATAAGCAAATCAGTATTCTGCATTTTGTAGAGCAGATTAAGGAATGGCCAGAGAGGGATTACTGTGATACAATTGGCCAGTTTAACCATGCATTGCAATGTATGTAAACTAAAAATCCCTGTTTGTTATGCAAAGTTTGCTAGAAAGGGTGAGTGCAGGAGAAGCAGCCGACAACAGAAGCCCCATAGTAAATCTATGGGTGACGTCACTTCCCATTCCTTTCAAATCTGTTGCTGGCTGTCTCCTCTGCAGAGCTTCCGCTGCTGGAGACCGGAGCGGCTTCAGAAAAGGTATGTATATCGATTTCTTCTTTACATGACTAGATAGGTTAGTCTTAGATCATGGATGCCCGTAGATGTAGCGTTAGAGTGGACTTACACTTTACTAATCATGAAAGTACACAAATGCAAAATATGGGAAAAAGAGAATATTCAGTTAAAAATATGAACATCTGAATCTGTCAGGATATTGTTTGTAATGGTCTATTTGCTATCTGGCAATAAATACAAAATATATGGGCATCTGTAATTTCAATAGAAACAATAAAAAGGAAAGTCACCAAATCACTGGTGTCAATAGAATAGTGGACCCATGAAAAGGACAGCACATCAAATCACTGCTGTCAGTGGAATAGAGGATCCCCATAGAGAAAATCCCCCTAACTGATGCTGTCATTGTAATAGTGGCCCCCGTGGAAGATTGCCCTCCAAATCATTGCTTTCAGTGGAAGAGAGGACCCCTGGGGGAAAAAAGCCCCCAAACTGATGCTGTAATTGTAGTAGTGGCCTCCATGGAAGATTACCCTCCAAATCATTGATGTCAGTGGGATAGTGGCCCCAGGAAATAATCATTGCTGTAATTGGAATAATGACCCCCAGGGGAAAATAGCCCCTTAACCCATTGGTGTCAGTAGGTAAGTTGCCCCCAGGGGAGAACAGCCCCCAAATTATTGGCATCAGTGAACCATGAAACCCAAGAGAGAATAGTCCCCAAAATCATTGAGGGTAGTGGGATAGCCACCCTGAGCAGCATAGCCATCATTAGACAATGATTTATCTTGGTAAATACTAAATCAATTGTCACTGTACTGAAACAGTGATAAAGTACAAAAAACAAACAGAAAGTGGTGAAGTGAATAAATAAACTGGTGCTGTGAAAAAACAACCGGAAAAATATAACACTAGAAAGTCCATCCAAAACTGGTGAGATGAATAGATGGTAGAATGACCACGTGGATCCTCAAAGACAGAATATCACTTTCTTAAATGAAGATATAAATGTACTTGCCAGAAAGCGTGGATCTGCCTGTCAGCGACAGCAGATCAATAAGGCACGAACACTCACGGGGCACAATCTGCTCAGCTTCCTCAGACTGGATCGAAGATGGAATGGATCTTCAGTGGAGGGCCATGGATGCACGGTGTCCCGGAAAGATGTCCCGATTATCCCAAGATGTCCGCTCTCAAAACGAATGTGGAGGCATAATGATGAACCCCTTAAGGGATGGGATAAGGTGGAAATGGAAGACTCCAAACAACATGTGGTGGAGAGAGAAAGAAAACGCAGCCCCAATGGTGCAGGTCAAAAAATATAGGTTTTATTTGAATAAAACCAAGGTATACATTAAAAGTTATCACAAAATATATAAAAGGGGCAATATGAGAAATGGTAAAAACCAAGCCCTACGCGTTTTGGCCTAGAGGGACTTTAACTGGAGGGACACCCCCGGGACCCACGGACCCGATCGCCACTGGGGTCCCGCGATTGGTCCCAGGAGCTGAAGAACGGGGAGAGCCGCATGTAAACACGGCTTCCCCGTGCTTCACTGTTGCGGCTGCATCAATCGTGTCATCCCCTTTATAGGGAGACACAATCGATGACGTCACTCCTACAGCCACACCCCCCTACAGTTGTAAACACAAACTAGGTGAAACATAACTCCTTCAGCACCCCCTGTGGTTAACTCCCAAACTGCAACTGTCATTTCCACAATAAACAATGCATTTTAAATGCATTTTTTGCTGTGAAAATGACAATAGTCCCAAAAATGTGTCAAAATTGTCCGAAGTGTCCGCCGTAATGTCGCAGTCATGAAAAAAAAACGCTGATCGCCGCCATTAGTAGTAAAAAAAAAAATATTAATAAAAATGCAATAAAACTATCCCCTATTTTGTAAACTCTATAAATTTTGCGCAAACCAACCTATAAACGCTTATTGCGATTTTTTTAACCAAAAATATGTAGAAGAATATGTATCGGCCTAAACTGAGGAAATTTTTTTTTTTTTATATATTTTTGGGGGATATTTATTATAACAAAAAGTAAAAAAAATATTGCATTTTTTTCAAAATTGTCGCTCTATTTTTGTTTATAGCACAAAAAAAAAAAACAGCAGAGGTGATCAAATACCACCAAAAGAAAGCTCTATTTGTGGGGACGCCAATTTTGTTTGGGAGCCACGTTGCACGACCGCACAATTGTCAGTTAAAGTGATGCAGTGCCGAATCGCAAAAAGGGGCCTGGTCCTTTACCTGCATTTTGGTCCGGGGCTTAAGTGGTTAAGGGGTTCATCATTATCCCTCCACATTCATTTTGAGAGCGGACATCTTGGGATAATCGGGACATCATTCCGGGACACCGTGCATCCATGGCCCTCCACTGAAGATCCATTCCATCTTCGATCCAGTCTGAGGAAGCCAAGCAGATTGTGCCCCGTGAGTGTTCATGCCTTATTGATCTGCTGTCGCTGACAGGCAGATCTACGCTTTCTGGTAAGCGCATTCATTTAAGAAAGTGATATTCTGTCTTTGAGGATCCACGTGGTCATTCTACCATCTATTCATCTCACCAGTTTTGGATGGACTTTCTAGTGTTATATTTTTCTGGGTGTTTTTTCACAGCACCAGTTTATTTATTCACTTCACCACTATTTGTTTGTTTTTGGTACTTTATCACTGTTTCAGTACAGTGACTATTGATTTAGTATTTACCAAGAGAAATAATTGTCTCTATGGTACCACAGCGCTACATTTTTTCCCCAAATCACTTTCATTGTTTATCGACCTGTCAGCGCACACCACACAGCAGTGTAGACAGCTGGCCACTATAACAAAACACCAAATCTCCTATCAATGGAGATACCCGGCTAAACTCCTCATCACTAAAGATGATCGATTGTATACAATCAATTCTCTTGCGGATGGCCTCCGCTTGCTGCGAGATTGGCAAATCCTAGAAGCCAAAACTTCCACACCAGACGGACCGCCATCTCCTCATCAGGACCTGCCAGATTGACAGGCATCTTCTACTAAACACAGGGCTGTATGACTCACAACACACCCAAGCTACTATGGCTCCGGCGATCTTGCACTGTACATATGATAGCCACTGAAATTTTAAGGTTGCAGATGCACCCCAGAAAGTCGCGGTTTACACTCCGCTCAGATTTCGGCTGGAATCATACTTTTTTGATTCCCGTTTTGGTTAGTTAACCCCAAACTGACTTTTCTATTCTGTTTCTTCCCCCTAACAGACTGTTTTCTCCATCACTCGCATAATCAATCTCACTACCTCCTTACCATTCACTACTTGAATGTGCTCCAGGGCCTGGACCTTATGCCTAGGGCTGGTGTACATTGCAAGACCGCCACTTGCACCTAACATTGAAATCTCTGCCAGATCATCTTTCGGTGCCTCTAAGGTTGATACCCTGCAAGATACAGTTTAAGATTTCTTCCTTAAACTTCAAAGGCTTAAATAGCCCCACTAAACGGCATATGGTATGGAATTAGGCGCAAAGGCTCAATTTTCTGCTTACAGGAGACACACTTTACCGCACAGAAACTTCCTGTTTTCCAACATAAGAAGTTCCCCCATGTGTACCAAGCCAATGCTTCCTCCAAGAAAGGGGGAGTTCTTATAGTAGTTAAGGACTCTGTTGCATTCATGCTGGTTTCGCAGCAATCCGTTCCACAGGAATGCTACTTGATTCTAGTGTGTCAGATAAATAATGTACTATACTCTATTATCAGTGTCTACCTACTAAATGTCAGACCAATATCTTCATTGAGAAAAATTTGGAAAAAGGTGCAACCTATCTGCCAGGGCCACATCATATTGTGTGGTGACCTCCATGCCATTGTAGATCGAAACATGGACACCTCGCAGAATCCGTCCCACAGAGCTACCCTGACGAATTTCCTGGACTCCTCCTCCTTTATTCGATGTATGGCGCTGCCAACACGCCACAGAAAAAGATTTTACTTTTTTTTCTCATGTTCACAAAATCTATACCCGCATTGACTTTTTTTAACAGATACGTTTCTTCTACAGAATATACAGAGGTCGGAAATAGGTAACATTACGTGGTCAGACCATGAACCTGTGTCTGTCACGGCTGGGGATGAGAGCAAACAGATGGCGCAACAATGCTGTGTTGATGTCTTGCCCTGAGAACAAGCGTCAGATACAACAAGCGCTACGAGAATTCTTTGATCTGAATGCTCCGTCTGTAGAAGACCCCTCCACGCTGTGGAATGCCCATAAGGCATTCTTACAAGGTATTTTAATAAAGCAGAGCTCTAACACTAGGATGCTTAGGACACAGTGGCTGAATGATACTCTAACCTCTATAAAACATTTAGAACAATCCCATAAACAAAACCCCTTACCCCATACTCTAGCGCAACTTACTAGCTGGCGAGACTAAACCTTAGAAACATTCTATTGAGTCAGCACCACACACAGGTAAAATCATTAAATGCAGAAGTCTAAACCCACGGCAATAACGCGGGTAAACTGCTTGCCCACCAACTTAGAGATAGGACGTTTAAACAAAAAATGCCTCACCTATTTCACCCCCATACAGGTGAAAAAATTATTAAACCCACAAGACATGGCAGACGCCTTCAGCATCTATTATACCTCCCTATATAATTTAAAGAACTAAGATGGTTCCTCACAACCCACGCCAGATCTAATAGATGAGTTTCTGAACTCGATATCCCTACCCAGGTAAGGGGACTCTGCATATGTACAAAACTTTAGACCTATATCGCTACTGAACGTAGACCTAAAGATCTATGCCAAACTTATCTCCACCAGACTGCAGTCCTTTCTACCTACTCTTGTAAAGCCAGACAAAACGACACAAAAACCCCACTACACACTCCGAGGTCGACTGAAACAATAACTTGCAATGTTTTAAATATATCCAGCAGAACTTTCAGCACCGAAGAGACTTCTTTACTCTCCAAGGGACTCAATTTTTGTCCAACTACTCACTTCAATCTCTTTGGGACCATCCTTGATGTTAACAGGTTTTCGCGAGGTCTCACTCTGAAAAAGCATTTTTATACATCGACATCTGAGACTTTATCTGCTCCTCCTGACAGCCCGGAGATCGGTGAGTCTGTACCTTTCCCTACATTATTTCAGGAGGTCTGTGCTTTACAGGACCTCACTGATTTGGCCACTGAGTCTGATCCTTGTCCTACCGACCCCACTGATTGTGACAGTCACATTCCTTTTAAATTACGGTCCGAATTTTATCCGGTGGGTTCGAGAGGCAAGGACCTTGACCTTTTTCAAAAACGTGTTGAAAGGGATCTTACTCACCTTTCCCGGGTGTGTCACAGGAAATATGTTTCCAGCAATTTATCTAGAGAGGAGACAGAGGCTTTAAATGTTTTAAGTTCAGATAAGAATATTACCATTCGTAACTCAGATAAAGGAGGCACTGTTGTTATTTTAGATTCCTCCACGTATAGAAATGAAGCTCTACGACAATTATCTGACATCAATACATATTCATCTTTGAAATCTGATCCTACCATTCCTTTTAGTAAGGAACTTACTATACTTCTAGACCGTGCCGTTCAGGCAGGAATTTTTACAGTAAAAGAGCGAGACCTGTTAATTCCTGTCAACCCAATCATGCCTATTTTTCATCATCTGCCCAAAATCCACAAAGGCCTATGCCCACTGGTTGGCAGACCAATTGTGGCCGGCATTGGTTCATTAAATGAACGTTTAGGCGATTGGGTTGACAGCCAACTTCAACCTCTAGTTTTAGGACTCCCAGGGTATCTTCGTGATACCAAAGACCTATTAAATAAACTTCATGGATTCACATGGACTGACAGCCATAGATGGATTAGTTGCGATGTAACAAGCCTCTACTCCAGTATTCCCCACCACTTAGGTATTGAGGCGGTTAAAGTCTTCCTGAAAGAGTCAGGTAAATTCTCTCTGTTTTTACAAGAATTCATATGCCAGGCTCTGGAATATCTTTTGAAGCATAATTTTTTCATGTTTGACGGGGACTACTATCTCCAGAAGTGCGGGGCCTCTATGGGAGCTAAGTTCTCCCCTTCACTTGCCAACCTATACATGGGTTGGTGGGAGAGGTCCGGCATTTTTGGATGTAGTAGTCCCCGCCGCACAGATACCGCATTTTACTGTCGCTATATTGACGACCTGCTATTTATCTTCACTGACAGTCAGATTGACCTAGACACTTGGCTTCTTTATCTGAATGACAATTGTCTGAATCTCAATTTCACAGGAGTTTTACAGACAACCACTATTGAATATTTAGATGTTAGACTCTCGGGCATTAATGGTGAGATTACCACTAGTCTCTATAGGAAAAAAACATCAGGAAATGCCCTTTTGCGGGCAGATTCTGCACATCTAGGGCACACTATTAATGCGGTGCCCTATGGCCAATTTCTCAGGCTTAAACGCCTGTGCAGTTCACCTGAGAACTTTTCCTTGGAGGCTAAAAATATGTCAAATAGGTTCATAGAAAGAGGTTACCCTATCAAAATTATCAACAGAGCTCTATCTAGAGCCCGTACTATACCTAGGGATTCTCTTGTGGGCAATCCAGGCATTTTCACCCCAAAACCATATACCACCCTTTTCAGTGATGTTCCCGTTTTCTCCACTCCATATAGTTCTGAATTTAGTAAGATTAAGTCTATCATCAACAAATATTTACCTATATTGTTTAATGATACTATTTACCAACAAATTTTGGAGAAAGGGATCAGGACAGTTTAACGTAGAGCTCCCACACTTGGTGGCAGGTTGTCCCCAAGCCTATTTCAGAGTCAAAACACCAACACAAACTGGTTACAGTTCCAGGGTACGTTCAGATGTGGGTAAATGGATGTAGATATTGCAAACTAATCAAAACAGGACAACATGTCCATTCCCACTCCTGTGAAAAGAGTTTTGCAATCAAACATTTCATTAACCACTTTAGCACCGGACCATATTGCTGCCTAAAGACCCAAGGGGTTTTTACAGTTCGGGACTGCGTCGCTTTAACAGACAATTGCGCGGTCGTGCGACGTGGCTCCCAAACAAAATTGGCGTCCTTTTTTCCCCACAAATAGAGCTTTCTTTTGGTGGTATTTGATCACCTCTGCGGTTTTTATTTTTTGCGCTATAAACAAAAATAGAGCGACAATTTAAAAAAAAAATCAATATTTTTTACTTTTTGCTGTAATAAATATCCCCCAAAAACATATATAAAAATGTATTTTTCCTCAGTTTAGGCCGATACGTATTCTTCTACCTATTTTTGGTAAAAAAAATCGCAATAATCGTTTATCGGTTGGTTTGCGCAAAATTTATAGCGTTTACAAAATAGGGGATAGTTTTTTTTTATTTTTATTTTTTTTTATTTTTTTTACTAGTAATGGCGGTGATCAGCGATTTTTTTTCATGACTGCAACATTATGGCGGACACTTCGGACAATTTTTACACATTTTTGGGACCATTGTCATTTTCACAGCAAAAAATGCATTTAAATTGCATTCTTTATTGTGAAAATGACAGTTGCAGTTTGGGAGTTAAACACAGGGGGCGCTGTAACATTTAGGGATCACTGTGTATGTGTTTACTAGTGTAGGGGGGTGTGGCTGTAGGACTGACACCATCGATCGAGTCTTCCCTATAAATGGGATCACTCGATCGATGCGCCGCCACAGTGAAGCACGGGGAAGCCGTGTTTACACACGGCTCCCCCCGTTCTTCAGCTCCGGGGAGCGATCGCGACGGAGCGGCTAAAAACAAATAGCCACGCCATCGTCCCGGATCGCTCCCTGAGCGGACCCGACCTCTGCATGTACCGGGGGGGGGGGTCCCGATCGGACCCTCCACCCACGTCTAGCAGAGGACGTACAGGTACGTACATGTGCCTGTCCGGGCCATTCTGCTGACGTATATGTACATGAGGAGGTCGGGAAGTGGTTAATTACAACACCAAATTTGTCATCTATGTTATTGGTTGCAGCACGTGTAAACTCCAATATGTAGGTCGTACAATCCGCAGACTGAAAGACAGACTACGTGACCATCTGTACGATATTGTTAAAGACCATGGGCCAGATCCACAAAGAGCCGGCGTAACGTAAAAATTCCCATTTAAGTTACACTGCCTTAAAATTTCTTCCTAAGTGCCCGATCCACAAAGCACTTACCTAGAAATTTTCGGCTGTGTAACTTAAATTCCGCCGGCGCAAGGCGTTCCTCTTTAAATGGGGGCGATTCCCATTTAAATTAGGCGTGCTCCCGCACCGGCCGTACTGCACATGCTCGTGACGTCATTTTCCCGACGTGCATAGCGCAAAATTACGTTACGCCGAGCTTTGTGGATCGCGCCGGGTCAATAAAGTTGCATCGGGAAAAAAAAAAGATACGGCGGAAAAAAAAAAATGTAAAACAAAAATAAAAATGCGTCGCTGGACAGAAGGGTCTGCTTTTACAAGGTGTAAACAGTTTACACTTTGTCAAAGCAGCCCTATTTTTACGATTGCAAACTAAAACTTACGGAGAAAAAACGAAGCTGAAAAGCTTCGTGGATCTCCGTAAGTGCTAATTTGCATACCCGAGGCGGCATTTCAACGCGAAATGCCCCCAGCGGCGGATGCGGTACTGCATCCTAAGATCCGGCAGTGTAAGTCCCTTACACATGTCGGATATTCTGTCTATCTCTTGGAAACTGATTCTGTGGATCAGTTCCAAAGATAGAAACAGGGATACAACGGCGTATCAGTAGATACGCCGGCGTATCCCTTTTGAGGATCTGGCCCCATGACACTACTGTAATGTGGCTAGACACTGGAACATCACACACTCCAAAGATATATCCAGTCTCACTGTTCAAGGCATAGAAAAAAAATCACCACTCCCATTAGAGGGGGGGACAAGTTTAAGAACTTGTGTAGAAGAGAGGTCTTTTGGATATTTTCTCTTCACACAAGAATTCCTAAGGGACTCAATTTTGAATGGGATGTATCTCACTTTTATGATTGACTATTCAGTGAAAAGTTTTCTTATGATCTTCATAGCCATGATTATATGTATACATATCTAATTTTATTTATTTACTATTTATCTTTATGACTGTGAATAGATCTCCACTCAATAAGACGTCACGTCATCTCTAGATATGAGACTTTATCTTCTATGTCAACAACATGCCCTTTTGCTCCTCCCTTTCTGGATGTAGCTCACTATACATTTACCCTATGTCCTATGGATTTGGTCCAGCTCTTTGTGCACATATGTCATGTGCATGTCTATATGCCACACGCGTGCACCTATTGGTCATTTGCGCGCATGTATGTTTATACATATTTCAATCACGCACTGTCAATATACGGTACTCACTATTTACCCTAAAGGGGTCTATTTTGTGTAACTCCATTGAATGTACTTACGTCCATGAGCCTTCCCCCTGTGTTGGTTACGTTCATGTGTATGTACATTCCATATATGTATATACACACACAAAATACATATTTCATCTTTCATTCTCATTTTTTAAGGTCACAGGATATGTTTATGGGTCTCCCCCCCCATGGTGTTTCGGTTTATGATGCTTATATGCATATGTGTCTTAGCCCTTGCCAGCCCTATGGTTATTTAGCTTTTGCCATCCTTATGGTTATTCGCTCTCAGGCTGGCATTCCTATTTACATACTTACCGAGCAGTGGCGACATTTACATCACTACAGTACCTAGTTACTTTATTGCATATATTGATTATGAGGATTCTACTTTTTTAATTATACATTAAAAAACGAAAAAAATATATTTATATAGAAATTACGATGCCTCAAGATATTCTCTGGTATTTCCCCTTTTTATACATTAATTTTTATTATTGTTTTTATTTTTGCGCATATATTACTCACCGCTTAGTCGGTCTTTTTACAGCATACAACATTAGATGCTTGTATATATGCACACATATAATTATAGGGTGATTTTCCCTTAGCAATGTACCATACAACATTCTTGCTGTTTCTTTCTTCTTTTTTACATCATCTTAACACTAATTATATACACACAAATTCTGGGCACGTACACCCACTTACTTTACATCTTTTTATTCTTGTCTCTTCTATACACAAGCAGGCATCACATGCCATATAGCAAGGATTTTTATGTTTTAATATATACATTTTATCATAAATACTTATTAATCCCATATCATGGGATGGGACACATTTATATATCCTTCCTATATTCCACTTCACCTCTTACGTTTCACAATTTCATTATTTCAACATCACCATTCCATTATATTTATAATATCTTTTTTACATTGTATGTATATATATTGTATACCACATATACATTTTTATTAATTATTGTATTGCACTTTATTTAATTTTCATATTGGTCATGTTGTCATTTCACTATGCATAGATTTTTGCTTTGGTTTGTCATTTGCTCTGTCCAGCATGTGTTTGCAATTCCAGTAATTTGTTGGAGCCAATCACTTGCTGGGCGGGCCGAGAAAGGATTTTAGATCACTGTGTATATATATTTGAGCTTTCTTCTTTCGTTTATAGCTATGACTAAGCAGGGCCAGACTGGGAGTAAAAACCAGCCCTGGAAAAAATGTCATACCAGCCCCAAAGCATTATTATACCAGCCCAACAACATAACGTCATTATTTTCTTGTTCATAAAAGGGAAAATTATGCATTGTAAAGCACAGTTGAAGAGTGTATTATATATAGATAAGACCGATATGAAAGCACATAGGGCTAGGGATATATAACAGCAAATTACAGTTAAAAGTGGTAAAAGTGGAGCAATCATCAAGGGGGACACCTTACATCAACTCCCCCTTACATCAATGACCCCCCCCCCCTCTCAGACTGGCCTGGTGGCGCTGTCACTGACCACCTCTCAGGTGCACTGTGCAGGGATCAGTCAGTCGGCTCCCGGTTGGTGGCTCTGGTTTTCCTATTGTCTCCTCTCCACAGTCCACACACATCTGACTTCTCCCATGACCCCCACCGTTGACTCCTCTCCAGACTACAGACATGATATAAAACAACAGATGGTCAGAGGTTGCAGACGTGATACAGGAGATGTCAGAGGCTGTGGGCATGGTACAGGAGATGGCAGAGGCTGTGGGCATGGTACAGGAGATGGCAGAGGCTGTGGGCATGGTACAGGATATGGCAGAGGCTGTGGGCATGGTACAGGAGATGTCAGAGGCTGTGGACATGGTACAGGAGATGTCAGAGGCTGTGGACATGGTACAGGAGATGTCAGAGGCTGTGGGCATGGTACAGGAGATGTCAGAGGCTGTGGGCATGGTACAGGAGATGTCAGAGGCTGTGGGCATGGTACAGGAGATGTCAGAGGCTGTGGGTATGATACAGGAGATGTCAGAGGCTGTTGGCATAGTACAGAAGATGTCAGAGGCTATGGGAATGGTACAGAAGATGTCAAGATGGCAGAGGATGTGGGCCTGGTACAGGAGATGTCAGAGGCTGTGGGCATAGTACAGAAGATGTCAAGATATCAGGGGCTGCGGGTATGGTACAGGAGATTTCAGGAGCTGCGGGCATGGTACAAGAGATCAATGCAGCCTCAACAGTGCCCATCAAATGCAGCCTCACTGTGCCCATCATTGCAGCCTGACCGTGCCCATCGCTCTAAGAGAGAGCTCTGTGGACTGTAATGTAAAGGGAAACCGATGTAAGGGCCAGTTCACACCAGACGCAGTTCCATACAGTTTTGTGCTCATTTTTACTGCGCTAAAAATGCATGCACAGTGTTTTCCATGTATTCCAATGGCTCTAGTTCACACCATGCAGTCAGTTTCCGGTGCAGAAACTGACTGAAAACTGACTGCATGGTGTACTAGAGCCATTGGAATACATGGAAAACACTGTGCATGCATTTTGTGCAGAAAAAAAGCACACGGAACTGCGTCTGGAGTGAACTGGCCCAAAGAGGTACTCTTGGAATCCTGATGTAAGGGGGTCTCTGATCAGCAAAGCCCCCACATACATCAGTCACCCTTTACATCACAGTCCACAGAGCTCTTTCTTACATAAGTGTGCTCAGAGGTTGGCGAGATGAGGGGGGGTATTTCCCTTACCAAAGATGAATCAATCAGCAGCGCGGCTAAAGTTTTCACACTCGCAGCTTGCAGACACACAGAGGGAGATACCGGCTGACTGTGAGTGTGATGTACACAGTGTAGTGGAGAAAGAGGAGGGAGCGGAGCGCTGCAACCACAGCTTAGCCCAAAGCAGCCTCAGGGCAGGCCAGTCCGGCCCTGTTGGCCGGGAGGAGAATCAAGAAGACAATAGCGAATATTAATTTGCTATTGTCACACAACTGGGTGGGCTAGGGGCTTAGTGCTTTGCACCCTGAGCCCACCCTTTTTTGAAGCCTATTAGAGCCTCTGGCTCTAACCACGTGCTTAAAAAAAAATAAACCCCATTGGAATCCATGCATCTGGTGCATGTAGATTAGTGGGCTGGATGCATGGATGAGGGGGCGGCACCCCTGTGCCCTGTATCCACTGAAGTGGAGACTGACCTATCGTATGACTGCTCAGTGGGGATCAGCGGAGCGATCCCCACTGAGCAAGTGGAGTCCATCAAACGAAAGCGCCTGTGTGGCAGGCCTGTTAGGGACTTTAGATTGGTGGTAGGGACTGATGTGAATGTACAATATATATATGTGTGTAAAGTGCTGCATAAATTGACAGTGCTACAAAGGGACCTGTAATAAATAAAATAGATAAAAGAGATGTCCAGCAGACAGAACTCACAACATGAAAGTTTGCATGGGTATTACAATTATTATAAAAGTGTGTGCTGTAAAAGATGATTCCTGGAGTCCAGCTTTAACAATTTCGACTTACAACATTCTGACCTGCTTGTTCTAGACCAGTGATTCAAACACATCAAAACCATAGACAGCCAGGAATTTAAAACAAAGAGCTGGGCTAACACTAAATGACTGCAACACAATAATAAATTAACCCCTTAGATCCTCAGGAGGAAAACAGATTGTGCTTCTCCCCCCACCACCGCTGTGTACAGAGCGCAGCAACACGTGCTACTTGCAGCACTCTAACCAGAAAGGGGCGTGTCAGCTGTCAGATCTGGTGACAGCAGAGCAAGAAGTGTGTGCTTTATTAGCTCTGCCTGACACCCCCTTATAGCAATATGTCAGCCTGCCAGGGCATCATATGATGGGTGCAATGTCTTGCTGTTCCTGGCTCAGTGTGTTACAGATCTGGATCTATATATATATATGCCTTTAGATCTGATGCAGGCTGCATTTAAATGACCGGGGGTGCTCATTTTCTAATACAATCACCATGTGCGAGTTTTCCAGATTTTCCTGCGATCTGTGACTATGGATTCATTAGAAGTGCTTGCAGCAATCTGAGCAAGAAATGCCCCCTCCCTCTGCTGTGCTCCCCTTTCTTGGTCTGTACAATCGGTATTTGTATGTCCCTGGAGTAAAGGCAGAGGCAGCAGTGCTGAGCCATCCAGACAGACATCGGGAGAGGGATGCAGAGGGAAGGACTGACACACATACACACATACACACACACACACATTACACACACTGCACACACAGGGAATAGGGAGGCTCAGGCAGAGCCAGCAGCAGCAGCACAGGGAGGACTCCGCTACTGCTCATGTTGTAGAGTGGTGGGGAGGGAAGGATGGAGGAAAGGGGTACAGAGGAGGATGATGTATGAGAATGACAATCGCCCACAGAGGCAGCAGATGGTGTCAGGAGGATCAGGATCACATAGGAGGCACTCATAGAAGAGGAGCCCCTGCCTATACACGGAGGCAAACCTGCAGGTCTTCTACCGATCAGGTGTAAAGCCCCCCCCCCTTATTGATCAGGCAAACTTAGCCCCGATCACCCCCCCCCCCTTCTCCAACCGGGGACCTGGATGATCAGGATTTCATTAAAATCGATTTGTTACCTTGTGCTCTAAGGGTGGTTGGCGCCGTTAACTTCTCCTCTGCCACGTGACCCTGCAGGAGAAATAGTGGGCGGTGCTGGCGCCGCACGGGACGATGGAACTGATCTGACGTTCAGGTCTCCTGCTCGGCTCCTCCCCTCCCTCAGTCACATGATCGCTCCAGTCCAGTGAGTCCACACAGCGGGTTAGATGGGAAGGAAAGTGCGGCGGCGAGCATGGCGGCCGTAACCCGTCGGCGGCCGGCCCGCCGCTGCTTTACTAACATAATGTGACATGCATGACACTGGAGTGACTGCAGCTAGGCATAGGGCAGGCGTCCACCCCTGCATAATTGCAAAATGCGGCCGCAATGGCGGCCGGCGGCCGCCGCAGTGGCACACGGCTGATAAATTTGACTGACAGCAGGCGGCCTACCGGGAATTTTCCCGGTATCCCGGTAGGCCAGTCCGGCCCTGTGACTAAGCATTGAGGTTCAATGTGAAACGTGTCAGCTGTTTCCCACTGTATGCTGTTTTTTTTTGTAGTGCATTTCTTTTTACCCAATAAAGGGCACGTCTTTTTTAGACTTATTGGAGTGCGGCTGCCCATATACGTTTCTTCTTTTTGCATGCTCTGTGCATTGCCGGCACCCGTTTGGTTCCTGAGTGGACATTGATTGCCTTAGGTGTGCTCACCTGGAGCGGCAGTCTTTCCTATCTGTCCTTTCTACCTACTCTTGTAAAGCCAGACCAGGTGGGATTTGTGCCGGGCCGTCAGGCTCCAGATGCCACGAGGGGGGTCATAAACCTCAACCTATTGATGCTGGACGCGGAGAAGGCCTTTGATAGGGTCCATTGCGGGTACCTGTCCAGGGTGTTGGAGAGGTTCGGTATTCAATGTCAGATTTTTTCATTACCACTTTATATACGGTCCCATCTGCATATACGGAAGGTCTATTTTCAAAAAATTTTGCAATCTCAAATGGCACGAGACAGGGCTGCCCCCTGTCTCCGCTCATTTTTGCAATGGTAATTGAGCCCCTGGCAGAGAAAATTAGGTCCCATGTTTACATTAAAGGCATATCAGCGGGAGGGGAACCACACCCTATAACACTTTTTGCAGATGACATCATATTGACATTAGACGACCCAGCACGATCACTACCAGCTGTATACCAGGTCCTGAACGAATTTAACGCAATCTCATTCTATAAAGTAAAGTAAACTAAACCAAATCCAATATTTTGGGCATGAATATTGACGATAACCTGAAGAGAACTTTACAATCCCAGTTCTCATACCCCTGGGCATCCAACTCATTGTCATATTTAGGAATTACACTGTCTTACCCCTTATCCAAATTATACAAGGAGAATTTTGCCCCATTACTAACAGAGACTCAAAAAGACACCACTAGAATGGGAAAACTATACTTGTCATTGGCGGGACGCCTGGCAGCATTTAAAATGTCTATACTCCCCAAGATTTTGTATGTCTTTAGGACACTGCCGATCCAAATCCCACTCACTTGCTTTACAACTATACAGAAAATTATTTCTACATTACTCTGGTCCAGTGGCAAATCCAGATACGCCCACGATATATTACCTAGACATAGAAGGGCGAGAGGCATTGGGTTGCCTGATATTCAGGATTACTATACAGCTACATTACTAGACCAACTCAGGTTCTGGTTCATACAACCAAATCTTAAACCATGGTGTACCCTAGAACAGGAGGCTGTACCACCAGGGAGCTTGCAAACACTCCTACAAGCCAACGCAATATCCCCTAATATCAAAACTGGCAGGGACCATCCCACAATATCGGCCTCCATACTAGCATGGAAATGCTTTATGCAATTTGGTAACCAATCAGCCAAGCAAATAAAGGTCCCAATTCACTTGGGAGTGTTGAGATTCATTAACCCTAATATAGCAACTCCTAGATGGGAAGCAAAGGGGATAAAAGATATACCAACAATTCTTAGGAAGGGCAAACTTCTTCCCTTTGAAGAATTGTCTTCCAGTTTAACTTTATCAAATTGTGAATTCCTAACTAATGCCCAAATAAAATCCACACTGACGCCTAATCCAACCTCAGAAATAGAGATCTCCCAAGAAGCGTGGCAATATTCGTCGTCTCTGAATCCCAAACGAAAAGGCATTTCCCTTTTCTATAATTGTCTACATGACAAACTCACTTTCAAAGTATCCAATCCCATGCTCAAATGGGCAACGGAACTTGATGTCACCATCACTGGGTACCAGTGGCAAAAAGCGATTGTGCATAACATGTCTTCCTCTAAATGCTCCACATACTGGGAGATGGCACAGAAAATCCACCTTAGATGGTACTACACACCATACATGTTGGCTAAATTTAAGTCGGAAAAATCCAATCAATTTTGGCATAGTTGTGAAGTAGTGGGCACTTTACCTCATATGTTGTGGTTCTGCCCTAACATACGTAGCTACTGGAACTCAGTGTTTAAACTCATAAAAAAATTGACTGGGTTTATATCTAGGCCCGACATTAGGCTGGCTATTCTAAGCATTGGAATAGAAACATTTTCCCCTGATCTTAGACGTGTGGTCATGCATACGCTTTTTGCCGCACGTTTGATACTCATGAGGAAGTGGAAGTCTGATTTGGCCCCGAATGTTGGTGAAGTAATAATAGAAATAATGGCGTACAAGCATGCCGTTCTACCTAAATGCAATGGTCTGCATGGAGAGTTCACTATAAAGAGGTGTAAAACAAACCCCACATTCTTGGGTAGGTTTGAGAGCACTCAAACCATAGGTTTTGAGATGTGATTTCTGTGGGTCCCTATATCCTCATTCCTTTCCCTAGTTTTTTTTTTATTCCCTAAGTTGGTTAACTCAATTATACATCACAAGTATGTAATAGTGGTAAATTTCTCTAATAGCTTTTTGGATGGTTATTAAACTTTGAAGACTACACTGCATTCTATTATGGGATATTGTTGACTTTCCTTGTTGTATTTATACCACTACCTCTGACTATGGAATTAACTCTATGTTTTGTAGTCAATTTAATTAAAATTATGTTATCCTTTGTTTTTCTACAAACTTAATAAAAAATATTTGAAATAAAGCATCCTGTGTGCATGAGGCCTTATAGCATTAGGATAATCATTCACATAGCACAAAAGGTGCTCTATGGCTCTGTCAAAGTGTGTCACATGCTGTTGTGTGCTGACTTTGATGTGGCTGTACAGTGGTACAATTTGTAACACACAGTACAGCCATATAGTAACAAAGTCAGCACACAACAGCCATGCGACACACTTTGACAGAGCCATGGAGCACCTCCTGTGCTATGTGAATGATTCTTTTTTTTTTTTTTCATTCAAGTTTAAGTTTATTTTCAAAACAAGAAGAAAATAAAATAAAATAAAAATAGCGGGAGATACATCAAAGACATATATAAATGTAAATAGTAAAATAAATTTTATATTGAATTTTCCCATTTTACTATCTCCTCTCTTCATCCAGTACGTCTATAGACATAGTATCATTCAAATGGCATCCACCCACGGATCCTAGGTGAGTTGAGCTCTGTCATTTCAAAGCCACTGTATCTAATATTTAGGGACTCATTAAAGACAGGAATAGTACCACTGGATTGGCGCAGGGCCAATGTGGTGCCCATATTTAAAAAGGGAACAAAGGGCCAAATCTTCAAAGGAGATACGCAGGTGGAACTGCTGTTCAGCCTGCGTATCCCTGTGCCTAACTTTGGAAACGATCCTCAAAAGGATTTTTCCAAAGTTAGGCAGAAGATCTGACATCTGTAAGACACTTACACTGTCAGATCTTAGGATGCAGTACCGCATCCGCCGCTGGGGGCATTTCTCATTGAAATGCCGCTTTGCGTATGCAAATGAGGACTTAAGCAGATCCACAAAGCTTTTAAGCATTGTGGTTTCTGCGTAAGTTCCGATTTGCTTGCGCAAAATTAGGGCTGGTTTTACAATGTGTAAAGTTAGTACACCATGTAAAACCAGACCTTTTTTTCGATCGCCGCGATTTTTTTTTAAATTTGAATTTTTTTTCCCGGCGCGTATTTTTTTTTCCACCCGTCGCAACTTTATTGTCCCGTCGCAATCCACAAAGCCCGGCGTAAATTACGTTCGCGCGCTGCACGTCGGGAAAATTACGTCACACGCATGCGCAGTACGGCCGGCGCGGGAGCGCGCCTCATTTAAATTGTAATCGCCCCCCGGAGAGGAGGACCGCCTTGCGACGGAGGCACTTAAGTTACACGGCGTGTAATTTCTAGGTAAGTGCTTTGAAGATCGGGCACTTAGGTAGAAATGTAACGCCTGTGTAACTTAACTGCTGAAAGTTAACTTAGGCTACGTTTTTGGGAATTTGGCCCAAAGTCTTTACCAAGTAACTATAGACCTGTTAGTTTAACTTCTATAGTTGGGAAGATACTGGAACGTTTAATAAAAGACCACATGGATGAGTTCTTGCTGGAAAAAAACTATTTAAGCAGCAGACAACATGGATTCATGAAAGACAGAAGTTGTCAGACAAACCTGATTTCCTTTTATGAAGAGGTAAGTAAAACCCTGGACAGAGGCGTGGCTGTGGACGTGATATATTTGGATTTTGCAAAAGCGTTCGATACAGTTCCGCACACACGGCTCATGTGTAAGGTAAGGTCTACAGGATTGGATATATCAGTTTGTAAATGGATAGAAAACTGGCTGAAAGACAGAATTCAGAGAGTCGTGGTTAATGATTCTTACTCTGAATGGTCCAAGGTTATCAGTGGTGTACCCCAAGGTTCAGTGCTGGGACCCTTACTTTTCAATATATTTATAAATGATATTGGGTCTGAGATCAAAAGTAACATTTCTGTCTTTGCAGATGACACCAAGCTATGCAGTGGAATAACGTCCTTGCAGGATGTCTCCAATTTACAAGCCGACCTCAATGCTCTGTCTAATTGGGCGACTAAGTGGCAGATGAGGTTTAATGTACATAAATGTAAAGTTATGCACTTGGGGGCTAAGAATATGCATGCATCATACATACTAGGGGGAGTACAACTGGGGGGATCTGTAGTGGAGAAGGATCTGGGGGTTTTAGTTGATCATAAGCTCAATAATGGCATGCAATGCCAAGCTGCGGTTTCCAAAGCGAGCAAAGTCCTTTCTTGTATTAAGAGAGGTATGGACTCCAGAGACAGAGATAAAATTTTGCCCCTGTACAAATCATTAGTAAGACCTCATCTGGAATATGCAGTTCAGTTTTGGGCACCAGTTCTCAAAAAGGATATCGGAGAAATGGAGAAAGTGCAGAGAAGGGCAACCAAACTGATAAGAGGAATGGAGGAGCTCAGCTATGAGGAAAGATTAGAAGAACTACATTTATTCACTCTTGAGAAGAGGAGAATAAGGGGGGATATGATCAACATGTACAAATATATAAGAGGTCCATACAGTGGTGTTGAGTTATTCACTTTACGGTCAACACTGAGGACAAGGGGGCACTCTTTACGTCTAGAGGAAAAGAGATTTCACCTCCAAATACGGAAAGGTTTTTTCACAGTAAGAGCTGTGAAAATGTGGAACAGACTCCCTCCAGATGTGGTTCTGGCCAGCTCAGTAGATTGCTTTAAGAAAGGCCTGGATTCTTTCCTAAATGTACAGAATATAACTGAGTACTAAGATTTGTAGGTAAAGTTGATCCAGGGTAAATCTGATTGCCTCTCGGGGGATCAGGAAGGAATTTTTTCCCCTGCTGTAGCAAATTGGATCATGCTCTGCTGAGGATTTTTGCCTTCCTCTGGATCAACTGTGGGTATGGAGTTGGGTGTATAGGATTGTACTGTGTTTTTTATTTTGTTTTTTTATTTTTTGTGGTTGAACTGGATGGACTTGTGTCTTTTTTCAACCTGACTAACTATGTAACTATGTAACTATGTAACTATGTAAATGAGAAAGGAAATACTAATAAGTAAAAAGAATAAAAATATCTAAAATAATAACTTAGATTTTAAAAAAGATTACCCCATATATCAGGGAATTCATAAACCTCTTAATATTATCCAAAATATTAAATAACACAACACACATACCAGATCAATTATACAAATCTACAGAAAGGATAGATTTCTAGAAAATCTCCACCCCTCCGACACCCCTAATGGGATCATTCTGTGTCTAAGAAGCAGAGCAATCCCTTCAATCCAACCTCCCTCCAAAAATTAAAATCGGATCAAACTGGTATCAGAAGATATATTTTAAAATCTTCAACCAATTTAAATTCCCAAATAAAAAGAGGGAATTTTATAAACATGTTTATATAAACATATCCCACTAAAGCAAATCGCACAGAGGAAATAATAAACTAAGGGTATAACCCTTATATAAAAAAAAAAAGAAGAAAGAAGTAAAAATGAGAAAAAAGAAGAATGAAAGAAAGAAAGGAGAGTGGAAGAAAGAAATATGAGTATCAAGAGAATTAGATAGCCTGTCTGCCAATAGTGTACATCAATCTGAAGCAATGGTTATATTTATATTCACTGGGTATAGGAGATCCCCATGTATTTCAACCAAGGTTCCCAAACTTCATGGAACTGAGTAGATCTATCTAACATGGAACTAATTCTCTTTTCTTGTTCCATAATCCATGTGACCTTTCTCTTCATGTGTAAAACGGAAACTGATGTTTTTTTCCATGCAGCTGCGATAGTGATTCTGGCACCTGTCAAAATAAATAGAATAAGCTGTCTGGTAACCTTTGAAATTTGTGGTATCAGTCCATTAAGTAAAGCAATTGCTGGAGATTGATGCAAGTTACAGTCTGTGACTCGTCTGATAATATTAAATACCTTATTCCAGTACCCCCGTATCTTGGGGCATTCCCACCAAATATGGATCATAGATCCCAGTCCTTGGCAATCTCTAAAGCATAAGGGTGAGGATGACGGATACATCGAGACAAGTTTAAGAGGAACTAAATACCATCTAGTAAAAATTTTTACATTGGCCTCTATAAGTGATATACTCATAAAGCCCTTAATGGATCTGATATCATTTTTATACCAATCTGCTAATTCCCATTCATCCCCAAGTTCTCTTTCCCAAGCCAGCATATGAGGTAATTTGGTGTTATTTGTTGCAAGCGATCTATAAATAACTGAAATATTACCTCTCCTAGTCAAAGCCTGGTCACATTTATATTCATATGGTGTTAGAAGTCCAGATATTGATTCGTCATTCCATAGACTCTGAGCATAGTCATGTAATTGAGAAAATCTTAATCTTTCTGAAAGAGGAAGACCAAGATTATCTATAAAATGTTGCTCAGGAAGAGGGCCTGTATGCGAAAAGAAGCGTCCTATACGGTACAACCCCCTTATCATGCCACCATTTGAAGGAATCAACATTAATTTTAGAAGTAAAGGATGGATCCTGAAATCTATTCGATAAGGGTCGACCTTTAGAAATTAGAGATGGGTTGTTTTTAAGTGAATCCCATAGGACTAAAGACTGATATAGAGTCGGCGATAATATAGAAGGCCTGTTTTTGGTAGTACTCCACAGTAAATTTTCCATCGTAAAAATCGGAGATGCCTGTTCTTCTATATCGATCCAATCTGGACGGTCATTTTTGAGATAAACTTCCGACAATTGCTCTAATCTTGCCGACTGATAATACCATAATAAGTTTGGAACCCCCAGGCCTCCCTGTTCAGGTAAATTAAAAAGACTACGAGATGAAAGGATTTCAAATGACATTTTATTATCGGCATAGGTAATGATCGAAAAATATATAATAGTCTAGGAAGAAGAGCCATCTTGACAGAATAAATTCTGCCAATCCAGTCTATATTTTGAGTACCCCAGTCATTCAGATACTTTTCGAGTTTCCTATACATAGGGGGATAGTTAGCCAAATATAAATTTTGAATATTCTGGGTTAAATTAATACCTAAGTATTTAATATAAGACGTGTCCCATTTGAATTCATATTTGTTTTTCAATAGAGAAACTGTGGATTCAGGAAGCGAAACATTAAAGGGTCACTAAAGGAAAACATTTTTTTTGCTGAAATGACTGTTTATTGGGTATAGAGACATAAAAGTTAACTGATTCCTTTTAAAAATGATTAAAAATTGAATTTAATCTATCATATAATGTGCTCTAGTTTCACTTTAGGTTTTGAAGGTACATACATGAAGTTCCGGGTGAGAGGTGAGTCGGGAAGACTCACAGAACAAAAACAAACAAATCCAGGGCAGTGTTTTGTTTTTAAAATGAATCTGATTGGTTCTGAGGAGTTTTAGACACACAGTAATGACAGCTTAGACCACCGTGAGAAAGCTCCCAGTACGATGGTTATAAGGAAACAGGCAACCAGGAAGTGTGGAGATCACAGCAGAATTACAGCAACTTCAAAGCAAAAAAGAACAATGAGGACATGAAACCAGTACTGCAGTAAGGTAAAGGAAGCTACAGTATTTAGCTAAAAAATTTTTTTCCTTTAGTGACCCTTTAAGAGCCCTAGATTTGACTATATTTACAGTGAGACCCGAAACTTTCGAGAATTCGTCCAGAGAGTAGACTTCAGGAAGGGAGGTTGCAGGAGAGGTCACAAAAAGCAATAGGTCGTCCGCAAATAAGGCGCATTTATGTTCCTTTTTGGCACAATGAACTCCCCTGATATTTGAGTTACTACGAATAGCTATAGCCAGAGATTCAATAACAATAGCAAATATCAGAGGAGAAAGAGGACATCCCTGCCTTGCGCCCCTTTGGATTTCAATAGAATCCGAGAAAATACCCTGTAAACGTATCTTAGCCTCAGGGGAAGAGTAAAGTGCAGAGAGGATACCCATACATTTAGTGCCAAATCCCCAACGCTTCATTACTGCAAACATGAATGGCCAAGACACTGAATCAGGCCTTCTGAAGATCTATAGAAAGAAGCATACCTTTTTGTTTACCATCTCCAGTCCACCCTGAGTTTAATATAGAAATGAGATCAACAGCTCTCCTGATCTGATCTGGGCCTTGTCTTCCGGTAATAAAACCTACTTGATCCTTACCAACATACTGACCCACGAAAGAAGACATCCTGTTGGCCATTATCTTAGTAAGAATCTTAAGGTCATTATTGATAAGGGATATTGGTCTATAATTCTCTACAAGACTATGATCTTTTTCTGGTTTCGGGATCACTGATATATAAGCCAAATTGAGTTGTTTATCAATAGGAGTGCCTTCAGTCATGTAGTTGAATAACCTAACAAGGTAGGGCGACAAAATTCTAGAAAATGTTTTGTAATAAGAACATGAAAAGCCATCAGGACCAGGGGCTTTATCTAATTTTAGGTTATTGATCACCGACAAAACTTCTTCAGTCGTTATGGGAGCCTCCAATACCTCTTTATGTATTTCAGACAATTTGGGAAGAGTTATGTTATCAAGAAATTTTCCCATTCCTTCTGATGTAAAATCACCATTGAAAGCATAAAGTTTTGAGTAGAAGTTAAGGTAGACCCCCATCATCCGCCTAGGATTTAGAGTAAAAGAACCATCTTCTAATTTTATCTTAGGAAGTGTCCTTGATTTGAATCTAGGTGATATTTTATGTGCCAGCATTGGACCTATTTTATCTTTTAATTTGTAATGTAAATGTAAATTTGTAAATGTAGCACCAGTCCATTTCAAATCTTCCCCTGATTTTGCTGTAAGTGCTAAGTTTAAAGCGGATCTAGCCGCATCAAGTGTGTGAGTGGGGAAACCAAAAGGATCCGATTTATGTTTTTTACATAAATCTAAATATGTCTCTTCTAATTTTTCTATGTCCAGTTTCCTTTGTCTTTTGAGTTTGGCCGTAATTTGTATCATTTTGCCTCTTATGGAAACCTTATGGGCAGCCCACAAAGTTTCCGGGGATATATCGACTGTATCATTAAATTTAAAATATTCCTGTAAGGATTGTTCAATTTCTGTTGTTAGGATAGGATCTTTTAAAATTGACCGGTTAAGCGTCCAGTGGGACACTTTAGGAGTCGTATCCTCCCTTCTCAAAGACAAAAGAACCATGGAGTGATCCGACCAGGAAACATCCACTATAGTAGATTTAATGGCTGCCGGGATATGATGATTAGAAATTAATATATGATCTATACGTGAATATGAATGGTGGGGATTAGAAAAGTGAGTATAGTCTTTACTTTTCGGATTTAATTCCCTCCATATGTCGGTCAACCTAGATTGATGAAGCATACGTGCTACTTGTATGCTGGCTTTAGTCGGCCTGATGACTTTGTTAGCATTCAGTTTGGATTTATCCAGTCCAGTGTCGAAGGCCAAGTTAGAATCCCCTCCCATTATAATGATACCCTCCATAAATGGACGGAGGACATCAAACATCTGAGAGAAAAACCTCTTCTGTCCTCTATTAGGTGCATAATATGAAACAAATGTATACAGTTTCTCATCAAGGGTTCCTTTTATCAAGATAAATCTACCTTCCGGGTCTCCATATTCTTTGATCAAGTTAAAATTACAAAATTTAGAAAATAAAATGGCCACTCCCTTAGTTTTGTTTTCTGCTTTAGCTAAATAAAACACTGGGAAATAAGCATGTAGGAAAGAGGGGTTGTACCGTTTAGGGAAGTGGGTTTCCTGTAGGAAGACTATATCCACATGAAGAGATTTGTAAACTTGAAGAGCCTTACGTCTCTTAATAGGAGAATTCAACCCCTGAGTATTGTGAGTCACAACACTAAGGGGTTTAGAAATGTTATTCGATCCAGCCATAAGTCACAAGAATAGCTATGGTCAAATATTCTAATGAGAACCATATCCACAACCCTGTAAATTCACATATTGGCAAGCAGGCTGATGAAAAGAAAAAGATGTGAAGGAAAGAAAAGAAAAGAAAAGAAAAAGAAAGGGGAAATAGGAAAATAAAAATAAAAATATAAACAGCAAAACAAAATATAGTAACGTATAAGGTCAAACCATGACCCAGAATGAAGGAGGAGAATGATTCTCCTTCCAACATAAAAGCAAAGAATCTTAGAATAGTCCATATAAAGGACTATATACTTACCCTTTGGGTCGACAAAGTGTCACTCCAAGAGGTAAGTTGAGGCTCAATACCTCACCGTCGTCTGTTGGCGACAATATAAAAAACCCACAAACAATACATTCTTAGGAGTTGGATATTCCACCCAAAAAATTGATAAAAAATAGCAATTGTCAAGAGAAGAAATCCCAGAATTTCCAAAAAAAAAAAAAAAAAGGGAATTTAGTACATATATATTATATATACTTATATAAATATTAACTCATAACCTTCCACAAAGACATATTAGTTAGTTGTCAAAAAATTGGAGAATAAAAAAAAAAAAACCTTCTAAGGGAAAAAACATTTCAATCTTCAATCTCCCGACTTTTCTGTATTTGACCTTGTTCCAGGCATTGATGGTTGGGCTAGTAGGTGTATTTCTCTTGGCAGAAGGTTGTGGAGGTGGAGTAGTGTCCATGACTGGTCCGAGAGAGATAATTTTCAGATCCAGCAATAGTTTCTCACCTTCTTGGAAACGATGTACTACGTGGTATCTGCCATTAAAATTGAATTTCAAGGCGAATGGAAAGGCCCATTTATATTTGATGTCATTGTTTATGAGGGCAGACAATAACGGTTTCATCGATCTCCTCTTCTAAATGGTGTAAGGTGAAATGTCGGAAAATATTTGGATTTTAGCACCTTGGTATTGAAGATTCTCTTAATGTCCTCTTTAGTGGAGTAGTAATGAGGTTTGACCACCACATCCCTGGGTAAACCATCTCTTCTTAGAGGGCCCAAGGATCTATGCGCTCTGTCTAGTTCCATTTTTGGAGCAGGCATAGATGGAATCAGCATTTTAACCACTTAAGCCCCGGACCAATATGCAGCCTAAAGACCCAAGGTGTTTTTACAGTTCGGGACTGCGTCGCTTTAACAGACAATTGCGCGGTCGTGCGACGTGGCTCCCAAACAAAATTGGCGTCCTTTTTTCCCCACAAATAGAGCTTTCTTTTGGTGGTATTTGATCACATCTGCGGTTTTTAGTTTTTGCGCTATAAACAAAAATAGAGCGACAATTTTGAAAAAAATGCAATATTTTTTACTTTTTGCTGTAATAAATATCCCCCAAAAACATATATAAAAACATTTTTTTTCCTCAGTTTAGGCCGATACGTATTCTTCTACCTATTTTTAGTAAAAAAAAATCGCAATAAGCGTTTATCGATTGGTTTGCGCAAAATTTATAGTGTTTACAAAATAGGGGATAGTTTTATTGCATTTTTATTAATTTTTTTTTTTTTACTACTAATGGTGGCGATCAGCAATTTTTTTCGTGACTGCGACATTATGGCGGACACTTCGGACAATTTTGACACATTTTTGGGACCATTGTCATTTTCACAGCAAAAAATGCATTTAAATTGCATTCTTTATTGTGAAAATGACAGTTGCAGTTTGGGAGTTAACCACAGGTGGCGCTGTAGGAGTTAGGGTGCACCTAGTATGTGTTTACAACTGTTTGGGGGTGTGGCTGTAGGAATGACGTCATCGATCGTGTCTTCCCTATAAAGGGAATGACGCGATCGATGCGCCGCCATAGTGAAGGACGGGGAAGCCGTGTTTACATACGGCTCTCCCCGTTCTTCAGCTCCGGGGAGCGATCGCGACGGAGCGGCTATAAACAAATAGCCGCGCCGTGGTCCCGGATCGCTCCCCGAGCGGACCCGACCTCCGCATGTAGCGGGGGGGGTCCCGATCGGACCCCCCACCCGCTAATAGGCGAGGACGTACGTGTACGCCCATGTGCCTGTACGTGCCATATTGTGGACGTATATGTACATGCGGGGGTCGGGAACTGGTTAATAATGTCCTGTATCGCTGAATGAACGTCTATAATGGATTCAGGTAGTCCCCTAACCCTGAAGTTATCTCTTCTTGATCTGTTCTCCAAATCATCTATTCTGGCTTGAGCAGCCTCTAGTTGTTCCTGCATATATTGCAAATGGTCAGTATTTTGTTAAATTTTAGAAACATTAATATCCAGCTTACGTTCTATAGATTCAATCCTGTTTCCAAGACTTTGAAAGTCAGATCTAATGTCCTTAGTGATTTTCTCGGCCGTATGTGTCAGACCCCTGTCTAGCATTTCAGAAATTCTGTTAAATAGATATGTAACATTGAAAGAAACATCAGGAGCATGTTCAGCGTTGGTTTTTACATATACAGGGCTTTGAGAGGAGATCATATTAGGAATCATGTGACCAGCCATCGCAGGTATCATTCCCTCTTTAACCACAGATGAATATAGAGCATTAGGTGACGTAGAATCCGATGAGGGAGGTGATGAGGTGGGTAGCAAGTGAGGTGAGATTTGTCTGTCAGAAATAGAATCTCCCTCAGGTGCCAGTGTGCACGTTTGGGGTGTGTCGTCCATATTGTGAAGAGACTTATCGATGACCGTATTTTTGTTCTTCTTGTTATGTTTCCCCTTCATGAACCAGAAGATTAATAAAGCGTTTACACCATCAGGAGTTAAGTCAACATATATAGTAGAATTAGCAGCCCTTAAACATTCCTATACCAACTATTAATTAGGATGTATCAATCTAATGGTCATATGGTAACCCGGCATCAATATTTATGTTCATTCAGGTAAAATGAATAAGTTCAGTGTTAGGTGAATATCTCATATTATACAGTATGTAGGTATCATATCTGTAGATGGGAAGATCAGAAGCTTTATGTTTCGTCGACAATCATCTGACGGTGGGTATGAAGTCCTCTTTAAGTCCGCATTATAGGAACACCCGTATAATGGCTTGCAATAAAATATTAGTGAATAAATCAGATTATATGAGCCGATGAAAAGGTTACATTTCCTTCAATCTCTTACTTTCAAATTTATCTTTTGTATAATTGACCAGAAAAAAAAAAAAAAAACGTAAGGTATTTTACCAAATTAGCAGGAAAGTTGATGTATACTGAGGATATATGGGTCAATAATATGGTTGTTGTTGGTTTCTTGTTCCTGAGTACTGTTTCCAGCCAATTCATACAGTGTGGCAGTCAGTATATGAAATAATACCTCTGTATATGGAAACAATCAAAACAGTATCAGTTACTATTAGTATTAATAATAGTATTGTCCCCTTATCCTTGACAGGATTAAATTATCACGGATCTTGGAGATCCCAAAATGATGGTGGGTCCCTGAGGAGAAGGCCGATGCCGCCGCTATCAATCCTCATCAAATACCTTATGAAAGGCTGATCCTAGGTCTCCGCATTGAATGTTAGCCACCTATGGAAGATTCCAGGAGAAATGAGCTAATTTTCTGCTGCCTTTGTCACACTGAAGGGTAGATGCAGTCAGTGCTTCGTAGGCCGCAAGATGGTGGCGGTACCTCCGCGAGTGATCTTCAAAACGGCGTATGAGGATCTCCAGCAAAAAGATTGTGCACCACCTCCATATGTTAAGCGGACGCCCGCATCAGACTGCACCTCCCGCACTCGATCGCGGCGTCATACAAGGCTTCGTAGGCCTCAAAATGGCGGCAGTGTCCTGATAAGGGAGCAGGCCTCGGCTCGCACCAGAAAGCGGGCAGATCACCCGGACTTCTAAAAAAGGTATCAGGCTGTTTAGGGAGAGTCCCGGTTACAGGATGGGAGTTTTGGGGCTTGGAAAAACTAGTACCGATACCGGATGGCTCCAGATTCGGTCCGACTTGACAGAGCTCATCCAGAGCAACATGTGAATGATTCTATGCCGAAGATCATAAGGCACTGTGAGGATGTGGATGATTCTATGAAGATTACACCTTAACGCTCTGTGTGCTGCCCAGTGCCTCCCGAGCTACCCTCCTTTGTCAGGATTAGTTTTACCGCTCCCTCCCTGCCAGCTGTCTCACATCAGACCCTGAGACAGTGAAGCAGGTAAACCACTGTACAGATTACTCCGCCAAGCACCACGGAAAGGAGAGCAGCAGCCGAAACACTTGAGAATGCGATTGGGCACATGATGTTGTATACCTCCACCCTGATGGGGCCCGGGAAATTATATTTATGCACCCCCTAGACAAGTAGGAGTGGGGGGTGTAATTTAGTGAGCCCTATTTTTTTGGGGGGGAAGAAGAAGAAATGCACTATAAAGCTGTCTGGGCCCCCTGATGAGCTGATAGGGCCCAGTACAACAGGGCTGGCTGTACTGCTCTATCAGCGGCCCTGGATCCCCTACATCAGAGTTTCCTTTTATTCCAGATCCCCCTAACATCAGGGACCACACAGTTCTCCTTTACATCAGGGAACACAGGTGAAGACTCTAGACAATTACCACCGAAAGAGTCTCTTTATCCTGACATAGCCTCTAGCTCTCTTGATGGGTGTTTTTCAGGCATTTTTTGGGCATTTTACAAGCGTTTTATGAGCTGAAATGCTCAGGTGTGAATGCAGCCTAAAGTGGTAGTAGACTTTTTTCTTTTTTTTATTAATATCTCCTAGACTTGCACTGATTGAGCAGCAGCGGGTGATGTCACTGTGAGCTGTGTGCCACTCCAGAGACTCTCGTGCATGTCATCGTGGCTCATCCAGTCAGATGGCCGGAGTCTTCAAACCGGGAAAGAAGACAGAGTGAAGATGGAAGCGTCTGCAGCGGTCACAGCGTGCAGCTGGAGGGCTTGGTTCTAAGGTAAGTCTTTCCTAAAGTGCTGCTATGCACTGCATACTAGCACATTATGTCTTTAACTTGCAGGGCTTGTTTTTGCTTTTTGTTTGAAATGCCTTTACTACTGCTTTAGTCCTCAGCGTTCCCCATTGCAACATCAGAGTTTGCAGAATTCCCATTTACTGTGCAAGGGAGAACTCTTGTGGATCCTGATATAAAAAGGGAACACTGTAGACTGTGATGTAAGGGGGAATGATGCAGACCTTAATGTAAGGGGGAACTGGGATTGTTGTGCAAGTGGGGGGAGGCTCTGGTGTTCAGCGACCCCCTACATTAGAGTTTCCTTTTATTCCAGATCCCCCTAACATCAGGGACCACATAGTTCTCCTTTACATCAGGGACCACAGAGGTCTCCTTTACATCAGGGACCACAGAGGTCTCCTTTACATCAGGGACCACAGAGGTCTCCTTTACATCAGGGACCACAGAGGTCTCCTTTATATCAGGGACCACAGAGGTCTCCTTTACATCAGGGTCCCTAGAGTTCTCCTATTACATCAGGGTCCACAGAGATCCCTCTTACACTGTAAAGGGTAACCCTACAGACTCTGATGTAAGGGGGGACTCTGATGTAAGGGGGAATGCTATGAACTCTGATGAAACACTCTATACATTATGCTGTTCAATACATAGTCCTGACCCAGGTGTTATTTGCTCCAATAGTTGCTGGTTTTATTGAAGTTCTTTTTTAAAGCGTAACTACATGTCATCTGAGCTCCACAAACTAAAAACACTATTTAATTTACTTTTTAATATTTAAAGCAAACACATCAATCCATCCATGTCTCCATGATTGGCCATTGAAAGGTTATGCTAAGCATCCATTTTGTTTTCTGTCAGCCATCTCATATTCACAAGCTTCCATTTTACAATCAGTATGTACAGTTTGAGTATCTCTTTAGCTTCCCAGAAACTGCATTAGCCCGAGTTCTTGCAAATTAACCCATTCACACTCTTTCTTATCTAAATATCAATTCTCTTGTTCTCAGTAACAAGAGAACAAAGGCTATTTGTTTGAACCAGTTCTAACTGCATATGAAATTGTAGCTACTGCGCATGTGTTATTTTTGAATATTTTGTATGATTTGTGACTTGTTATAAAAGACGCAAAAACGTGCATCAATACAGACAATTCCTGGAACATATTATCGAGAGCGTGCCATGTTGTCATATGTTCTTGGGCTTGACTTCAGATATATCTGCAATTGCACCATACATCGATCCTAGGTCTGAAAAGGTTAAAGGGACCACCCTAGACACAGGATTATTTCCTAACAGCACTGGGGGCTCTAGTCCGGGATGGAAGACTACCCTTAAAGCGGAGGTTCACCCTCAGAGAGCACATTTTCCCCTTAGATTAATGCTCGTTTTGTCTAGGGGAATCGGCTAATTGTTTTAAAAAATGATCCGTACTTACCGTTTACGAGATGCATCCTCTCCGTCGCTTCCGGGTATGGGCTGCGGGAATGGGCGTTCCTTCTTGATTGACAGTCTTCCGAGAGGCTTCCGACGGTCGCATCCATCGCGTCACGATTTTCCGAAAGAAGCCGAACGTCGGTGCGCAGGCGCAGTATAGAGCCGCACCGACGTTCGGCTTCTTTCGGCTACGAGTGACGCGATGGATGCGACCGTCGGAAGCCTCTCGGAAGACTGTCAATCAAGAAGGAACGCCCGCTCCCGAAGACCCATACCCCGAAGCGACGGAAGAAGATGCATCGCGAAAACGGGTAAGTACGGATCATATTTTAATACAAATAGCCGATTCCCCTAGACCGAACGAGCAGGAATCTAAGGGGAAAAGGGGAAAAATTTAATAAATGGGTGAACTCCCGCTTTAACGACGGATTCGGTAAGTGAATCTTATTCTTATTGAGTGAAATTGACTTGCTGGAGGTCCGCGTGGCTTCCATTATATAGAAAATTGCTGTTAGATTATCCACTTCCCGACCCGCGTATTGTAAATGTACGTCCTCTTTTTAAACATGGATATCTCAATAACGGCAGCAGCTGCTGCCACAACTGAGATATCCATGTTTTCAGCGGGCGGCCGTGTAAACGATAACGGCGGTCTCCGCGGCGGATTCGCCGCGAGATCGCCGTTATCGGTGGCGGGAGAGGGCCCCCCCCCTCCCGCCGCTTTTCCGCGCCCTCCGCCGCTTACCGGAGCCGTCGGTCGGAGTGAGGACTTGAGTGAAGGCAAGATGGCCCCCACCCGTCCTCATAGCTCTGCTGGGCGGAAGTGACGTCAAAACGTCAGTCCCGCCCAGCCTCTTAAAGAGACAATTTTTTTTTTGTCATTTTTTTTTATGACAAATTTTCCTTTTTTTTTTTTCTTGCATTTAAGCCTAAATATGAGATCTGAGGTCTTTTTGACCCCAGATCTCATATTTAAGAGGACCTGTCATGCTTTTTTCTATTACAAGGGATGTTTACATTCCTTGTAATAGGAATAAAAGTGATCATTTTTTTTTTTTTATATTTTAGTGTAAAAAATAAGAAAATCAATAAAATTAAATAAGAAAACAAAAAACATTTTTTTTTAAAGCGCCCCGTCCCGACGAGCTCGCGCGCAGAAGCGAACGCATACGCGAGTAGCGCCCGCATATGAAAACGGTGTTCAAATCACACAAGTGAGATATCGCCGCGATCGTTAGAGCGAGAGCAATAATTATAGCCCTAGAGCTACTCTGTAGCTCAAAAAATGCAACTTATAGAATTTTTTAAACGTCGCCTATCTAGATTTTTAAGGGTAAAAGTTTGACGCCATGCCACGAGCGGGCGCAATTTTAAAGCGTGACATGTTGGGTATCATTTTACTCGGCGTAACATTATCTTTCACAATATATAAAAAAATTGGGCCAAATTTATTGTTGTCTTATTTTTTAATTAAAAAAAGTGAATTTTTTCCAAAAAAAGTGCGCTTGTAAGACCGCTGCGCAAATACGGTGTGACAAAAAGTATTGCGATGACCGCCATTTTATTCTCTAGGGTGTTAGAAAAAAATATATATAATGTTTGGGGGTTTTAAGTAATTTTCTAGCAGAAAAAAATGTTTTAGTCTTGCAAACACCAAATCTGAAAAACACCTAAGGTCTTTAAGTGGTTATAGAACCTCTAATAAGTATAGAGAAATTGACCGGTCATATAAATAGTGTTTTGGGAACACTTGAAAAGGTTTTGGTAACATTAGGAGAATTTAAAGGGTACTCTAGAGTTTTAGTTCTGTTTGGAACAAAACAAGAGACTGATGATCGACGTATTGTGTAAACTATGTGTGATTGTTTAACTGCTTCAAAACTAACGCGCTGTATGAACTGTCCCGAGTGTATTTGTGGACTGTTGTTTTGTTTCAAAAACCAAAGGGCACACTTAATAAGTAGTGTCCCCGGAGGTTATGGACACAATTTGGGTAAGGGGCCTTATTTTAAGAAAGGTAAACCATATAGAGAAGGACTAAGAATTAATGTGCATTGTGAAGTTAAATTTATATAAGGTTTAAGTTTGTCTGAAACAAGACAGCAGGTCAGTGAAAAAGGTTGTGAATTTATTGTATGTCCAAAAACTCTTGATTTTTTTCCGAGTCTATCTCCTCCACTCTTTTTCTGTTGAGGATAATAAGTTGTCATGTATAGACGCACCACTAGGTGACAGTAGAGCACTGTGAACCGTTCTGTTTTCCGAGGATAATGGGAAAAGCGCAGACTAAAATACCACAACCAAATGTAGGTGACAATTATAAGGATTTTGTAGCCAGAGTATGTGGGACGTGTTACTACCTCATTAACCCATAGGTGGATAATATGGCAGGATGGACAGAAAGCATAGGCAGCTGTAATCCTTTTTCCTGGGATGGCGCAAATGACCCCTTCTATATGGACACGATAAAGGGTCTCTGTCTAAATGACAGAGACGCATGGCCATATTATGGTCCAGATCCCCAGTGGGATAAAGACTACATGCGGAAGGGAGGGGAAAATTGGTTAACATATGCCCCCTATTGGTATGATAGGACAGATAAGAAAACTAAACCTCCTAAAATACAGATCCAACTTCAGAGAAGAAACGTGAGTTAGAGAAGTCTCTAAACCATGGAAGCTTCGCCGTCACCCTGCCCCCGCTCCTATAATATTACTACAACTGCCACTGCCCCTAAGAGTTTATACCCAAGTCTGAGTCCTGAAGACTAGGGATGAGCCGAACACCCCCCCGTTCTGTTCGCACCAGAACCTTCGAACGGACCGAACGTTCGCGCAAACATTTAGAACCCCATTGACGTCTATGGGACTCGAACGTTCGAATTCAAAAGTGCTAATTTTAAAGCCTAATGTGCAAGTTATTGTCGTAAAACGTCTTTGAGAACCCGGGTCTTGCCACAGGGAACATGTATCAATGGAAAAAAAGTTTTAAAAACGGTCGTTTTTTCAGGAGCAGTGATTTTAATGATGCTTAAATTAAATGTAGCGCTACCCCTGGAGGAGCCGCTGGTTAGATTTGGGATCGGCGTATTTAAGTTACCTCCGTGATGTGTCTAGGGGTAATGATGGTGATGAGAGCAGTAACGGAATGTCCAGACTGTTGGTTGACGTTTTCAATGCTTTATTTCTGGTCCAACATGACCAACAGTCAACTTGAGGTAGATAGTATAGATTGGTGAAAAGAGAATAAACTTCACAGATTCAGGCTATAGATAGAAGAAGCAGTCCTGCCTCCAATAATTTCACTTGTCATGTCGCCACTCCAGCCGGAGTGGGTAAAGTGCCCCTGGACAGACCCCTCTCACAGGCCTGGCAGCCAGAGCGTCACTTAGAGCTTTCTGGGGAGAAACGGGTCTCTGCCACAGACCCGGCTCTATTGGATTTTCTGGATTGGTAAGGGACCCCTGCCACAGGCCCAATGTATCAAGAGCTTGAATAGTAGAGCGAATTCTCCCCATTAATGACCAGCCTGAATCTCCCTCAGGTAGACTTCTTGTCCTTGAGTCACCCACTGACAGTGTGCAGCATACAACCAGTCAGTGTCCGGCCACTCAGATCCCCAATGGTTCGTCTAAGCCCTGTTGGACAGGGGAGGGCTGGCAGCCTTAGGCCTGGGGAGCAATTCCAGTCAAATGGCCCATAGAGTGTGGAAAAGTGATGGATCGAGGAAAACAGTCTAAGATTTTTCATGATCACAAGAGTCCACGCAGAGGCCTCCCCTTACATCAGAGTTCGCGCAGAGGCCTCCCCTTACATCAGAGTCCGCGTAGAGGCCTCCCCTTACATCAGAGTCCGCACAGACCCCATATACATCAGATCTGATGTAAGGGGTGTTCTGGGAAACTTAATTTAAGGGTGCATGCTGTGGACTATTGTGTAAAGAGGGTCTCTGCTCACCAAAGCCTGCCCCCCTCCCCTTTAACAAAGTCCACAGAGCACCCCTTTTTATACACTGGGAGGCAGGAGAGACTAGAGAGGGTGAGCTTTCCAGGATGGAGGCTGAGGCGAAGACAGGCTGTCTGATGCTTTTTTGGGTTCAAACTTCCTGTCCAGTGCCCACACATGCCCGGGGAGTGTGGGCAGGGCAGACTCAGAAGGAGGAGGAGCAGCTAAGCTCTATGTCAGCGCTGGTGTGCGCTGAGGCTGAGCTATGTGTGAGACAAGACATTGCTCAGCTCTGCAGCCATCTACCTCGGAGCTGACACAGGCACGGCTTCACAGTGGGAGGTGAGCAGCGGCCGTGACCCGTGTAAACAGAGCTCCGGCAGGCATATTCCTGCACTGCATAAACAGCATTTGGTAGTGGTGGCCGGTGGCTGTGCATAGTGTCACCAGCCCGGGGGGAGATTTCCACCCTGCCCCCCCTGCCAGCCCACCCCTGCCTCCGGGTTCACCTCAGACCAACTCCCCATCGAACAGCACAACTCGCTTGGGATCTTCTTGGTGAGGGATGGGGAACCCAGTCAATCACTGGGGTCCCTTTGCAGCATCAGTTGCTCCGGGCCATGAGGCCCAGAGTCAGGAACTCCGCGTAGCACGTGCGCCCCGGCCTGGTAGGCCATATCGCTGGGGCCCGTGATGTGCACACACCCTAAAGGTGGGTGCCGCACCTGGAACCAGGAACCTGCGAAGAACTCAGAGCAATGGCCTCCGGCACAGAAATACCCCTCCCCAGCATGCCCCGCGAGGGAAAATTCCTCTAATTGGCTGCTGGGAAGAAGCGACTCCGCCTGGACCCCTCTGGCGCCACCTGTCATCCAGAGATGAAACGGCATCTCTGCAGCCAGAATGACCCACAGGACAGTTCAGGGCTGGTGACAGCCAAATTTAAATAAATCAACATGGATGAGAGCAAATAAGTCTCTCATCCCACTAAATTTAACAATAGCACCTGTACTGATAAGTACACAGGCGCTACATAAAAAAAAAAAAAAAAAAAATTCCTTTAAATATTGTACCTGCTGGGTGTCTCTATAGTATGCCTGTGAAAACGTCTTTGAGAACCCGGGTCTTGCCCCAGGGAACATGTATCAATGGAAAAAAAGTTTTAAAAACGGTCGTTTTTTTCAGGACTTCTGAAAAAACGACCGTTTTTAAAACTTTTTTTCCATGAGACTAGAGCCCAAAGGATATAGCGGAAAGAGAAAGAAGCAGCCGCTGCAAATCAACAGCTGCCCTTTATGACCGTAGTTGATAGTCTATTAAAGAAAGTTATTGAGATCGAAGACATAAATCGCATAGTTAAAAACTGTCCCAAACCCACTGTCTCTGCACCCGCCACTCTCGCCTAACTGAGAAGGGCTTGTAAAGGCAGAAACTACACACAGGAGGATATGAGGTTGATTATTGAGGGTGTTGTAGGGACAGGTAACGGTTGGGACTGACCAAGGTCGGAACGATATCTACTGTAGAACCGGCAGGTACAGCTGCAACCGATTACAAGCTTCATACAGAACAAGGCAGAGATGATATGTGGACTAGAGATTTTTAAAACAAAATCTTCATTGCCATAGCATGTAAACAAAAGACAGGAGCATCAGTTCTTGAATTTTTGAAAAGATTCAATGATGTGTGGACACAGGAAGCCGGTTTGGGTATTCTGCCAGCTATGGATCCATTATTGATCCAGACTTTCCTGAGTAATCTCAAACCCCTTTTAGTGGTCCCAGTCAAACAAATGATTACTGACTGGTCAACCCTTGCTAGAACTGACTTTGGCAAAACACTTTCAGAGAAAGATGCAGCAGGTTGTTTTGATATACCAAAGCCATCATCTGTCTCCGCACAACATTTCCAAGGAAAAATGAAGGGAAATTTTAGAGGAAGAGGTAGAGGCAGGTTTAGAGGCAGAAATGGGAGAGGGATGAGTCGCCCTAGAAACAATGGATGTTTCAACTGCGGTTCCGGGGATCACTGGGTGAGTCAGTGTCCTCACCCCACCTCTTCACAGACTCCAAACTCCAGCTCTGCCCTAACAAGGTCCAACATTTCCAATTAAACCAACAACAATGATGGGGCCCGGAGGGTAGTGTCCCTGCTTTTCCTTTTGTCTCAAATGATTTCACTGGAAGGCCCCATACACACGATAGAATCCATCCGCAGATAAATCCCAGCAAATGGGTTTCTGCGGATAGATCCTATGGTGTGTACACGCCAGCGGATCTGTTTCCGCGGAGAAATCTCCTCTGGGATGGATTCCAGCAGATCGGATATTTGCTGACATGCACAACAAATCCATCTGCTGGAATCCATTCCAACGGATGGATCCGCTCGTCTGTACAGACTTACCGGATCCATCCGTCCAAAGGGATTCCCCGCACGCGTCGTAATGATCTGACGCATGCGTGGAATTCCTTATATGACAGCGTCGCGCCCGTCGCCGCGTCATAATAGCGGCGACGGCGCGACACGTCATCGCCAGAGGATTTCAGCGCGGATTTCAATGCGATGGTGTGTACACGCCATCGCATAGAAATCTTCTGAAATCCTCGAGAGGATTTATCCGCGGATACGGTCCGCTGGACCGTATCTGCGGATAAATCCTCTCGTGTGTATGGGGCCGAAGTCTCCATAAATGGCAGTCTCTCATTTATTTCAGTAAATGGGAGACTCCTCCCCTATCTTGTTGATAGCGGTACTACTAGGAGCACTATCTGTGAAGATCAATTTAAAGGCAAATGGGAACCAGCAGAACCCTCTTTGGGAATTAATGGGATACTGACAAAAACATATAGGACCCCACCTTTACCAATAGAAGATGATGAAGGTTAAACCATATGTACACACTCTTTTAGGATAATACCAAGGTGCCCTGTAAATTTGAAGGGAAGAGACTTGTTTGGGCCACAAGGAATCACAATTAGAACCAACTCATAAGTAGGTCTAGACTAGGGTGACCAGACATCCCCAGTTTCAAGGGACAGTCCCCTGATTGAGGACACTGTCCCTGGTTTTGTCCCCAGATTGGATTTAATAGGGGGCAGGGGCAATTTTAAAAACAATCAGTGCAGAATTAAAATAAAAAAATTAGAATTACACACCCCCGCTCCGCCGTGCCTAGAAGCATGGGGGGTTGTATTTTTCCCATTATCTGTGCCCCTTTCTGATGATCATGTGCTGGTTGGAGCGGAGGGAATATTTCTTCAGTTTCGGGCGCATGCTTATTCAGCTTCGCTCACATGTTATTCTGCCTTGGCTCAAATCCTGGCCAGCCACCTGCCTATCTCCTTGCCTTCCCTGGCGGAGTGATCTTCCTCCGCTGCCCATCCAGTAGTAGCCGGGGCCCGAAGATTAAGACTTGAGAGGCTGTGAAATGGGCGGCGATGGGCAGAGAGTCGCTGATTGTTGCCATTACTAGTAAAGAAAAAATATGTCCCCAGATTTCATTTTAAAAATCTGGTCACCTTAGTCTAGACATTTCCTCAGATACCATCACTATAGTAGCATGTAAACCAGGTTTATTGATGCTGTCACAACAGAGTAGTGAAGAAGATTTTGAGGATATAGACCCTCAGGTCTGGTCTACAACAGATCTCTAAGGAAAAGATGGATGGCATAGTGCCAATGGTGAAAAGGTTTCTGCAGGATGGGATCCTGGAAGAGATTATTTCTCCTTACAACACACCTGTTAACCCTGTAAGGAAGCCGGATGGCTCCTTCAGGTTTGTACAGGACTTGAGGGCCATAAATGACCTCATAGTCCCAATAGCACCCATTGTACCTGATGTTCCATAACTCCTGTCCTCCATTCCAGGAACAGCCAAATGTTTTACTGTGATTGATTTAAAGAACGCTTTTATCTCGGTCCCTGTAGACAAGGAGATACGGCCACTCTTTGCTTTTACTATATTGATTGACCAACACAATCGCCAGTTTACCTGGTGTAGAATGCCCCAGGGTTACATAGACTAACCTGTGGTCTATTCTATAGTGCTCCAAGCCACCCTCAGGCCTTGGACTGCCCCTCGTGGTTCTGTACTCTTGCAATATGTTAATGATCTTCAGATTTGTAGTTCTTCAGAGGAGGACTGCCGAGCTGATAGCCTATCCTTATTGAAATGGTTACATGTACTGTTGTGTTCAAAATTATTCAACCCCCCCAATGCTGTAAAGGGTTTTAGGGAATTTAGTGTACATTTGTAATTGTATTCAGAATGAAATCCTACAAGGACTTCTTAAAGAACCATATGCAACTAAAATGACATCAATCGGTTTTGTAATACAATAGTAAATGTTTATTTTGTGAATTCTTCATTTACACAATTATTCAACCCCTTAAAGACTACCACTATGAAGAACAGAGGTTCATTGAAGTGTATTCAATCAGGTATTGAAAACACCTGTGGATGTCAGGGAGCAGCAATAAAGCCTAATAAGCACCAATTAGGCAGCTTTAAAATGACTGTGATACTCAGCTCCTTCTAGACATTTACTGGTGTGGTTACAAACATGGTGAAGTCAAGAGAATGGTCCGGGAAGACAAGAGAAGAGGTGATTACTCTTCACAGGAAGGGCAATGGCTATAAGAAGATGGCAAAGATGTTAAACATACCAAAAGACACCATAGGAAGCATCATTCGCAAATTCAAGGCAAAGGGCACTGTTGAAACGCTACCTGGTCGTGGCAGAAAGAAGATGCTGACTTCGACTGCTGTGCGCTACCTGAAGCGTAGAGTGGAGAAAAGTCCCCTTGTGACTGCTGAGGAACTGAGAAAAGATTTGTCAGATGTGGGTACTGAAGTTTCTGCTCAGACAATACGGCACACACTGCGTAATGAAGGCCTCCATTCCAGAACTCCCAGGCGCACCCCCTTGCTGTCTCCAAAGAATAAGAAGAGTCGACTGCAGTATTCCAAAAGTCATGTGGACAAACCACAGAAGTTTTGGGATTGTGTTCTGTGGACTGATGAAACAAAATTAGAACTGTTTGGGCCCATGGATCAACGCTATGTTTGGAGGAGGAAGAACAAGGCCTATGATGAAAAGAACACCTTGCCCACTGTGAAGCATGGCGGGGGTTCAATCATGCTTTGGGGCTGTTTTGCTTCTGCAGGTACAGGGAAGCTTCAGCGTGTGCAAGGTACCATGAATTCTCTTCAGTACCAGGAGATTATGGATGACAATGTGATGCAGTCCGTCACAAACCTGAGGCTTGGGAGACGTTGGACCTTTCAACAGGACAATGATCCCAAGCATACCTCCAAGTCCACTAGAACATGGTTGCAGATTAAAGGCTGGAACATTTTGGAGTGGCCATAGCAGTCACCAGACTTAAATCCGATTGAGAACCTCTGGTGGGACTTAACCACTTCAATACCAGCCCATTGTCATATGACGTCCACAAAGGACCTCTACCGTTCCGGGTGGACGTCATATGACATCCTGGGATTTGTGGGGGGATATCTGAATTATGCCTGCAGCTAGAGGCATCATTCAGATATCCTTCTCTTCTGCCGGCGATTCTGTGCAACATAAGAACGATCATAGCGGCGGTTCCACCGCTTGATCATTCTTATAGGCGGCGGGAGGGGACATCCCCCCTCCCGCCGCCATCCGGTGCTTCTCCGGGCTCTCCCGTGCCATCGGGGGCCCGGAGAATGAATCGTCCGGCGCTGGCAGGAAGCATAGAGATGACCGGTGACCAGATGGTCACCAGTCATCTCTATGACCGTCAGAGGACCCGGGAGCGATGTGATGACGTCACGCCTGGGTCCCTGTAAGTAAACAAAGCCGCGATTGCGGCTGCTTAGCAACAGTAATCATGAGATCGGTGAATTTTTTTTCACCGATTTCATGCTTTCCAGCCTGGAGGAGAGATGTGGGGTCTCATCTCTCCGTAAAGAGTACCTGTCACACACATTCCTATTACAAGGGATGTTTACATTTCTTGTAATAGGAATAAAAAAAAAAGAAATAAAAAAAAAGTGTAAAAAAAGAAATAAATATGTAAAAAAAAAGAAAAAAAAGAAATACATTTTTTTTTAATGCCCCTGTCCCCAGTAGCTCGCGCGCAGAAGCGAACGCACACGCAAGTCCCGCCGACATATGTAAACGGCGTTTAAACCACATATGTGAGGTATCGCCGCGTGTGTTAGAGTGCCAGCAACAGTTCTAGCACTAGATCTCCTCTGTAAATCTAAACTGGTAACCTGTAAACATTTTCAAAGCATTGCCTATGGAGATTTTTAAGTACCGAAGTCTGGCGCCATTCCATGAGTGTGCGCAATTTTAAAGCGTCACATGTTAGGTATCCATTTACTCGGTGTAACATCATCTTTCATATTTTACAAAAAAATTGGGCTAACTTTACTGTTTTGTTATTTTTTTAATTCATGAAACAATTTTTTTCCCAAAAAAAAAAGGCGTTTGAAAAATTATTGCGCAAATACTGTGCAAGATAAAACGTTTCAATGACCGTCGTTTTATTCCCTAGGGTGTCTGCTAAAAAAAACATATATAATGTTTGGGGGTTCTGCGTAGATTTCTAGCAAAAGAATTATGATTTGTACATGTAGGAGAGAAGTGCCAGAATAGGCCTGGTATGGATGTGTGTATAAAAGCCCTGTATGGAAGTGGTTAAAGAAAGCAGTTGCAGTGCGCAAGCCTAAGAATGTGACTGAACTGGAGGCTTTTGCCCATGACGAATGGGCGAAGATACCCGTAGATCGCTGCAAGACACTTGTGTCAAGCTATGCTTCACGTTTAAAAGCTGTTATAACTGTAAAAGGATGTTGTACTAAGTACTAAGATTGACTGGCACTTGGGGGTTGAATAAAACTGATAATGATGTGAGCACAGAAAAGACATTTGTGGTTATTTCATTATAAATGTTATGTTATATTTGTCTGACCTACACGTGCCTCTTTGATTTAATTGTAAGCAGGATGACTGAATGATCAAAATCAATGTCAAACTGGCCAAAACAATCAATTTCAGTGGGGGTTGAATAATTTTGAATACAACTGTATGTGGTCACAAAGTGTCTAAGAAAAAGTTACAATGGTGTAAACAGGAGGTTAAGTATCTAGGGTTTGTGCTGTCCCAGGGAGAGAGGAAAGTCAATCACAAAAGAGCTGCGGCTCTTGTGGGTCTTTCTCGCCCACTTACAAAGAAAGACATGCTCCCCTTTCTGGGTATGATTGGTTACTGCCGCCAATGGATACCTGACTGTTCTTTCTATGACAATAAACTGAGACAAGCAACCCTCTCTGAAATGTCTGATATTGTAAAATGGTCTGATGAAATGTTAAATGCTTTTGCCATGTTGAAATGTGCAATGGTTAAATGCCCGAGCCTTGGCCTCCCTGAATATGGCAAAATGTTTCACTTGTTTGCCAGGGAAAATTGTAGAACCATGGCGGGTGTACTGGCCTAGGAACATGGTGGGAGATTGCGCCCTGTTGCTTTTTTCTCAAAGGTGGTTCCAGTACAGGTGCAAGGCATGCCTACGTGTCTCAGAGCACTGGCTTCTTGTGCAATGGTTGTGGAGATGGCAACACCATTTACCTTGGGTCATGACACCACCTTACATACTAAACACAATGTCACCACACTCCTCAAAACATTACATACTCAGCATATGTCAGCACAAAGATTGAGTGGGTATGAAGTCATCCTCTTGTCCAATCCAAATCTGAAAATAAAAAGTTTAAACATAAACTCTGGCCCAGTTCCAATTTTGAATGCCTTATTAGGTCTTAAAGGAGAACAGGATGACTTACCACCACCTCATGACTGTACACAATCAATACATTAGGACACTTCACCTAGAGAAGATATGCTTTCAGTACCAATCCCTACTTCACAAAAAGTTTTTGTAGATGGCTCTTTCAGCAGGCCAAGTGATAATGTTTATTATGCAGGATATGCTGTGGTCCAACTGCCGTATACTGTCCTCGAGGCCAATCCAATACTCTATCAGTCTGCACAGGCCGCTGAACTGATAGCATTAACCCGTGCATGCCAGCGGTTTGCAGGTCAAGAGGTAAACATTTACACCGATTCCAGATATGCTCATGGTGTTGTCTGGGACCTTGGTGTAATATGGTTTCGCAGAGGATATGTGGTAGCAGATGAAAAGAGCATCTCACACTCTGACCTAGTCACAGCATTACTAGATGCAATTCAGTTGCCTTCAAAAATAGCTATCATGCACTGTAAGGCATATACAGGCCAAATGACTGATATAGCAAAAGGGAATGCACTAGCTGGAAAAAAAAATCGCCAAAGAAGCTGCATCTACACGAAAGGCAGACAGTCAAATGCCTATGCTAACACCTCAGCCATGTTCCCTAAAAGAGACACATTGGCTCACGAAACTGCAAGCTTTTGACACCCCTGATGATATTGGGCAATGGAACTGTGATGGAATGGTGCAGAAAGATCCTAAAACAGGATTAATCTGTAAAGAGGGGAGACCGTGTATTCCTGTTGCCAGTGCCCCCCTGTTCATTGCACAATACCATGGACTAGGTCACAAGGGCTGGCAGGCCACATGTGAACTCCTAGATGCAGATTTTTTCATTGCAGGACTACCTAGTCTAGTCAAAGCTTTTGTGTGGAGATGTGTCACTTGTATTAGGAACAATCCTACAAACCCAAATAAATCAAAGCATGAACATCTTGAGTACCCAACAACACCGTTTACCCATTTACAGATAGACTTTACACATATGCCCAAAGAAGCAAAGAAACAACAATAACTTTTGGTCATAGTGGATATGATGTCACACTGGCCAGAAGTTTTTGTCACCAACAATGAAAACGCACAGACTGTGGTGAAGATCCTCACACAGGAAATTATTCCTAGGTGGGGGATGTCCATTACAAATAAATTCAGACAATGGCACAGCCTTCACAGCTAAAATCTGCCAGGCTCTTGTAAAAGTACTAAAAATAGACTGGAAATTTCACCTCCCCTACCATCCAAGGAGTTTAGGAATTGTAGAAAGAATGAATAGAACAATTAAAGACAGGATACGGAAAGCTACGGGTGGGAATTTTGGCAAATGGAGAAAGGTTCTCCCAGCTGTATTAGCTGAAATCAGAATTACCCCTCACAGTGTGACAGGTTATTCCCTGTTTGAGGTACTCATGGGTAGGCCATTCCCCACACTGTGGGCCATTCATCCTTTGATGGGGAGGAAGGTTATTTGGAACAGATACAGGAGAAATATGTAAGAAAACTGATTAAAACTCTTGATGTTGTTGAAAGAAGAGTAGCTCGTACCTCTCCTTCTTCACAGGTACCAACCCACCTGTTCCAGGTCAGTGATCAAGCTGTGGTCCAGAGGTTTCAGAAAGGTCGAAAGCCACAAGAAGTTCCATTCGGACAATTGACCAAAGTGGTAGCCGTCACCAAGACTGCCATCCTTACCGAGGAAAGTCCCACCTGGATCCATGACAGCAGGATAAAGAAGGTTGATCTAAGCCCAGGAATTGAAGAAAGGCTGAAAAGAGGTGAAGCAGGTGTTTTAAGTCCTCAAAAGACAAGCATAGAAAAAAAGGACAGTGATATCGCTTACTTCACCACAGACTTCTGGGAAGGCCTTGTGCCTTCTGGTGATGTTTCTACTTCTGATTAGGGATGAGCCGAACACCCTCCGGTTCGGTTCGCACCAGAACCTGCGAATGGACTGAAAGTTTGTGCGAACTTTAGAACTTGTTAAAGTCTATGGGACTCGAACATTCAAAATCAAAAGTGCTACTTTTAACGGCTAATATGCAAGTTATTGTCCTAAAAAGGGTTTGGGGACCCGGGTCATGCCCCAGGGGACATGTATCAATGCATTTTTTTAAAAAAAAACTGAAGTTTTTTCGGGAGCAGTGATTTTAATGATGCTTAAAGTGAAAAAAAAAGTGAAATATTCCTTTAAATATCGTACCTGGGGGTGTCTATAGTATGCCTGTGAAGTGGCAAATGTTTCCTGTGTTTAGAACTGTCCCTGCACAAAATTACATTTCTACTGGGAGGGGCTGGGCATGACCCAGCTGTCTTGGTCCACGTTGAAACCAATGACAGTATACATGGAAGCTGGAGGCTCCTTAAGAATCAATTTAAAGAACTAGGCTGCAAGATGAAGGGAAGGACCTCTAAGGTGATATTCTCTGAAATATTGCCTGTGCCATGCACAACACAGGAAAGGCAGGGGGAGATTAGAGAGCTTAATGCATGGCTAAAGACCTGGTGTAGGAAGGAGGGATTTGGGTTTCTAGAGCACTGGGCTGACTTTTTATTGGGGTGCAACCTATATGCTAAAGACTGTTTGCACTTGAATGGAAGGGGGTCTACTGTGCTGGGGGAGAGGTTTATGGGAATGCTGGAGGAGTATTTGAACTAGACTTGAGGGGGGAGGGTGAACTAGAATTACATCGGGCACACAGGTCAGTTAGGGGTCAGACAATAATGGAGAGTGGAATGGGGATAGATGGGGGGAGGGTTATGGTAGGTGACAAGAAAGTTCCCATGTTGCAAACAGCCATTGGAAATTATAGTGCCATTTGTACTACTAAAAATGATATGAAAAACACCAGAGAAAAATGTAACAATACATTTAAGTGTTTGTTCACCAATGCCAGAAGTCTGCCAAGCAAAACAGGTGAGTTGGAAGCTCTGGTGCATGAGGAGAGCTATGATGTAATCGGTATTGCTGAAACTTGGCTTCAATCCTCACATGACTGGGCTATTACTATTCCTGTCTATGCTCTCGGAAAGACAGGGTTAAAAGGAAAGGTGGCGGGGTCTGTCTCTATGTGAGACGTGACCTCAAAGCAAGCGTGAAAGAGGACCTGGGTGATGGAGAGTGTGATGAGGCTGAAACATTATGGGTGGAACTGCATACAGCTGTGCGTAGTTCAAAGTTAATCATTGGAGTTTGTTATAGACCACCCAATGTTAATGAGGAGGTGGAGACTCAGCTCCTTGCACAGATGGAAAGGGCTGCAAGGGCTGGGACGGTGATAATAATGGGGGATTTTAACTACCCAGAAATTGACTGGCGTAATGGCACTGCTGGGACAGTTAAAGGACAACAATTTAAAAACCTATTGCAGGACAATATTATGGTCCAGTTTATTGAGGCCCCAACTAGGAATGATGCCCTGTTGGACCTGGTAATCTCAAACCATGCAGAGCTTATTACTAATGTTCAGATAAAGGAACACCTGGGTAGCAGTGATCATAACATGATTTCATTTATTGTTAACTATAAGCAAGAAATACATACAGGAAAGATAAAAACACTCAATTTCAAGAGAGCAAATTTTCCAAGGATGAGGGCTGCTCTCCAGGACTTAGACTGGGAGGGAATATTGGCACCGATGAACACAGAACATAAATGGGAATTCTTCAAAAAGACTGTTTGGAACCTCACTGCAAAGTATATTCCCATGGGCAATAAGTTTAACAGGCTAAAAATAAAACCTATGTGGCTCACGGTCAAAGTTAAAAAAGCTATAAACAATAAGAAAATAGCTTTTAAAAAATATAAAAATGAAGGAACACTAGTGTTGTTTAAATGTTACAAAGAATATAACAGGATATGTAAAAAGGAAATCAAGGATGCAAAAATTCAAAATTCTTTAAATATATTAATAGTAAAAAGGTCAAGTCTGAGCATGTAGGCCCCTTACAAAATAATCTAGAGTGGGTGACTGGGGACAAAGAGAAGGCTAATTTATTAAATACTTTCTTCAGCTCTGTGTATACAGAGGAGCATGGGGGAGCTCATGTCCATAATGGGGGTGGTAGTGACACAGCCCCAAATCCACAATGACTCAAAAGTGATATGGTCCAGAAATATTTAGACAGAATAAAGGTGGATAAAGCACCTGGACCAGATGGCATCCACCCACGGATCTTAACCACTTAACGACCGCCGCACGCCTATATACGTCCGCACAATGGCACGGACAGGCATAAGGGCGTATATATACGCCCTTGCCTTCTAGCGGGTGGGGGGTCCGATCGGGACCCCCTCCGCTGCGTGCGGCGGTCGGGTCCCCTCGGGGAGCGATCCGGGATGACGGCGCGGCTATTCGTTTATAGCCGCTCCGTCGCGAACGCTCCCCGGAGCTGAAGAACGGGGAGAGCCGTATGTAAACACGGCTTCCCCGTGCTTCACTGTGTCATCGATCGAGTGATCCCTTATATAGGGAGACTCGATCGATGACGTCCATCCTACAGCCACACCCCCCTACAGTTGTAAACACACACACAGTGATCATTAACTCCTACAGCGCCCCCTGTGGTTAACTCCCAAACTGCAACTGTCATTTTCACAACAAACAATGCAATTTAAATGCATTTTTTGCTGTGAAAATGACAATGGTCCCAAAAATGTGTCAAAATTGTCCGAAGTGTCCGCCATAATGTCGCAGTCACGAAAAAAATCGCTGATCGCCGCCAATAGTTGTAAAAAAAAAATAATTAATAAAAATGCAATAAAACTATCCCCTATTTTGTAAACACTATAAATCTTGCGCAAACCAATCGATAAATGCTTATTGCGATTTTTTTACCAAAAATAGGTAGAAGAATACGTATCGGCCTAAACTGAGGAAAAAAAAAAATTTATATATGTTTTTGGGGGATTTTTATTATAGCAAAAAGTAAAAAATATTGAATTTTTTTCAAAATTGTCGCTCTATTTTTGTTTATAGCGCAAAAAATAAAAACCGCAGAGGTGATCAAATACCACCAAAAGAAAGCTCTATTTGTGGGGAAAAAAGGACGCCAATTTTGTTTGGGAGCCACGTCGCACGACCGCGCAATTGTCTGTTAAAGCGACGCAGTCCCGAATCGCAAAACCTGGCCTGGGCATTTAGCTGCAAAATGGTCCGGGGCTTAAGCGGTTAAAAGAATTGAGCTCTGTAATTTCAAAGCCGCTGTATCTAATATTTAGGGACTCATTAATGACAGGAATAGTACCACTGGATTGGCGTAGAGCCAATGTGGTGCCTATATTTAAAAAGGGAACAAAGTCTTTACCAAGTAACTATAGACCTGTTAGTTTAACTTCTATAGTTGGGAAGATACTGGAACGTTTAATAAAAGACCACATGGATGAGTTCTTGCTGAAAAAAACTATTTAAGCAGCAGACGGATTCAGCATGGATTCATGAAAGACAGAAGTTGTCAGACAAACCTGATTTCCTTTTATGAAGAGGTAAGTAAAACCTTGGACAGAGGGGTGGCGGTGGACGTGGTATACTTGGATTTTGCAAAAGCATTCGATACAGTTCCGCACACACTGCTCATGTGTAAGGTAAGGTCTACAGGATTGGAAATATCAGTTTGTAAATGGATAGAAAACTATCTGAAAGACAGAATTCAGAGAGTAGTGGTTAATGATTCTTACTCTGAATGGCCCAAGGTTATCAGTGGTGTACCCCAAGGTTCAGTGCTGGGACCCTTACTTTTTATTATCTTTATAAATGATATTGGGTCTGAAATCAAAAGTAAAATTTCTGTCTTTGCAGATGACACCAAGCTATGCAGTGGAATAACGTCCTTACAGGATGTCTCCAATTTACAAGCGGACCTCAATGCTCTGTCTAATTGGGCGACTATGTGGCAGATGAGGTTTAATGTTGATAAATGTAAAGTTATGCACTTGGGGGCTAAGAATATGCATGCATCATACATACTAGGGGGAGTACAACTTGGGGGATCTGTAGTGGAGAAGGATCTGGGGGTCTTAGTTGATCATAAGCTCAATAATGGCATGCAATGCCAAGCTGCGGTTTCCAAAGCGAGCAAAGTCTTTTCTCGTATTAAGAGGGGTATGGACTCCAGAGAGAGAGAGAGAGATATCATTTTGCCCCTGTATAAATCATTAGTAAGACCTCATCTGGAATATGCAGCTCAGTTTTGGGCCCCAGTTCTCAAAAAGGATATCGGAGAACTGGAGAAAGTGCAGAGAAGAGCAACCAAACTGATAAGAGGCATGGAGGAGCTCAGCTATGAGGAAAGATTAGAAGAACTAAATGTATTCACTCTTGAGAAGAGGAGAATAAGGGGGGATATGATCAACATGTACAAATATGTAATGGGTCCATATAGTGAACTTGGTTAGGATGAAGGAAAAAAGCTGGGACAGCCGCACTCCAAAAAAACTCCTCCTTTAATTAAAAATCACAAAATACATGCCACAGCAAAAAACAGCACAACAAAAGAAAAGCTGACGTTTCGCACTATGCCTTAGTGCTTCTTCATAGCTATGAAGAAGCACTAAGGCATAGTGCGAAACGTCAGCTTTTCTTTTGTTGTGCTGTTTTTTGCTGTGGCATGTATTTTGTGATTTTTAATTAAAGGAGGAGTTTTTTTGGAGTGCGGCTGTCCCAGCTTTTTTCCTTCATCCTAACCTGCATTTTGATTGCACTGCCTGCACCCTTGGCTCGGACCACAGGAATCAGATTACCTGGTTCTCTTTGAGCGGTTACCCACTCTCTCATAGTGAACTTGGTGTTGAGTTATTCACTTCACGGTCAACACTGAGGACAAGGGGGCACTCTTTACGTCTAGAGGAAAAGAGATTTCATCTCCAAATACAGAAAGGTTTCTTCACAGTAAGAGCTGTGAAAATGTGGAACAGACTCCCTCCAGACGTGGTTCTGGCCATCTCAGTAGATTGCTTTAAGAAAGGCCTGGATTCTTTCCTAATTGTACATAATATAACTGAGTACTAAGATTTGTAGGTAAAGTTGATCCAGGGTAAATCCGATTGCCTCTCGGGGGATCAGGAAGGAATTTTTTCCCCTGCTGTAGCAAATTGGATCATGCTCTGCTGGAGTTTTTTGCCTTCCTCTGGATAAACTGTGGGTGTCACTTTCTGTCCCAATGACAAATGTTTTTAGAAAATTAGTTTTTTTAGTAAAACAAGGATTGGTGATAAAGCATCAGTGGAGAGGATACACCTTTTTCCCATATTAACTCTCACAGGAGAGAATTTCCCTTCCTAGGGGTAGATTTCCTCTTACTTCTGTTGTCTCCTTCAGTTTGCAAGTAGGAGTCGTTTGTAAGTTGGATGTTTGAAAGTAGGGGCCTCCCCTATATACTCTGCAGAAATTTGGGCCTTATGTGTTGGTGTTGCCACAACACTGTAAGCCCTCACAGTTACTCTTGGTGGACGCTGGAACACCCTGCTGTGAACTATTATATCAAGAATTGTAATTACATGCCATTGTTCAACAGTGGTAGAAAAATTGGGCCTTTGGTGGTGGTGCTGGTGCCACAACACTGCAAGTCCTCACAGTTACTCTTGGTTGGCGCTGGACCAGGCCCTGCTGTGAAATATTATATCAAGAATTGTAATTACATGCTCCTGTTGAACAGGGGCAGAAAAATTGGGCCTTTGGTGGTGGTGGTGGTGTTGCCACAACACTGTAAGCCCTCACAGTTACGCTTGGTGGGTGCAGGAATATTAGATCAAGAATTGTAATTACATTCCCCTGTTGAACAGGGGCAGAAAAATTGGGCCTTAGGCACTGGTGCCACAATACTGCAACCTCTCACAGTTACTGTAGTTGGAGCGCAGAAATGAGCCCTGCTGCAAAGTATTGCATCAAAAATTGTAATTACACGCCCCTGTTAAACGGGGCTGAAAAATTGGGCCTTAGCCACTGGTGGCGGTGCCCAGAACCAAAAATGTTCTTACAAACTATCAGCATGATCATTGAGGAGGAATAGGATAGTCACTCAGCATAACAGGATAGTCACTCAGCATCAGCATAGGCAGTCTTGAAGGGATCTGACATTTCAAAAAAAATTATTCGGTTACATCAGCATCACGTGCTTGGTAGCTGGTGGTGATCCAAGACTGATTCATTTTTATAAAGGTCAGTCGATCGACCGAGTCGGTGGAGAGGCGCACCCTGTGATCAGTTACAAAGCCTCCAGCAGCACTGAATGTGCGTTCCGAAAGAATGCTGGATGCAGGACAGGCCAGTAGCTCAATTGCATAGACCCAGTAACCCAGAGGATTTTCGGTGGGAAAGGTGTCCAAATCTGATCTTGCCACTAGGTATTCCTGCACCATGTGAAACAGACGCTGGCGATGGTTGCTGGAACTGATCATACCTTGGGGCTGCGGACTAAAAAATTGTCTGAGCGCATCAGTCAGACGGCCAACTTCTCCACCGCTCCTTTCTTGACCAAAACCTCAGTAACACGTTGTCCAGGACCAGGAATTTGTAACCTCCCAGTCTCTGGGAATGCGTTGCACAGACCTTTCTGCAAGGCCTCCCGAAGCTGTTTCATCCTCTGCTCCCTCTGCGATGGCAAGATAAGGTCCGCAACCTTACTCTTGTAAGGTGGATCAAGGAGGGTTGCCAGCCAATAATGATCCCTCTCCTTGATAGCACGAATACGAGCAATTGTATTCAGTTAGCTTTAGGTGCACACTGTGCAAAAAACACTAAATGAAAATACTGCAGCTCCCTGCCTGTATTAGTATGAGAACACCAGCAATTGTATTCAGGTAGCTTTAGGTGCACACTGTGCAAAGGACACACCTGCAGCTCACACACACAGGCCACCCGCACCAGAGGGATCATGCTGGACCACAGGAGTCCCTGGGCAGGGAGGCAACACAGCACACTTGGGGGGGCACAGCAGGGCTGTCTTTTCCATTGGGCACGCTGGGAAGTTGCCCGGGGGCCCTACTTGCCTGTGGGGCCCTATTGGCTGCCCAGCGACCCCAGTAAAAAATGTTGGTGAGCGGTGGGTCAGAACTGTAGAACTGTATCGTGTCTACAGTCTCTGAGGAAGAGTCTGGAGAGGAGTCAAGAGTGGGAGTGCCGCCAGGATGGGGGTCACGGGAGAAGTCAGACATGAGGAGACTGTAGGATAAAACAAGAGCAGCCAAGCTGGAGCCATCTGACTGAGCCTTGCACGGTGCACCTGAGAGGAGGTCAGTGATAGTGCCACCAGGCCAGTCTAAGGGGCGGGTGGTTGCTGATGTAAGGGGGGAGTGATTACAAAAATATTAGTGACCCCTTACCTTAGTGTATTTACTCTACGGAAGGTGGTCTCTGGTCACCAGAGTGCCCCACACATCAGAATTCCTGGTGTTCCCCTTTACATCAGAGTCTGCAGGATTCCCCCTTACAGTGCAAGGGGGAACTGAGTCTGAGGACCCTGATGTAAGTGGGAACTCTGATGTAAAGAGAAAGCAGTGGACTTTGATATAAGGTGGTCTCTGGTCACCAGAGCCCCCCTCCACATCAGAGTTCCCCCTTACATCATGATCTGCAGCGTTCCCCTTTACATAAGAGTTCCCTTTCACTGTAAGGGGGAATCCTGCAGACTCTGATGTAAGAGGAAACTCTGAGCAGGCTGGGTTATAGTAACCTAACCTTCATGTCAATGAAGACATTTTTAAATCCTTTAATATTAGGTACTTTTTTGCAGTGTCGGAAAAAAAAAGTGGTTCTGCCAGTAAATTTCATGATTTTTGTCAGTAAATTCTTGTGCATGATTGTGTAGACAGGGCCCCAGTGCACTGTATTGCCCGGGGGCCTATAATGCTCTTAAGATGGCACTGGGGCACAGTAATGATTTTATGCCCCCCTAAATGTTGTACCCAGGGCAAGAGTACCAGGTGCCCCCATGCTACTGCAATCCGGGGACAGACTGGCTCCTGGGACAGTGTCCTCAATCCAGGTGCACACTGTGCAAAGGACACTAAATGGAAATACTGCAGCTCCCTGCCTGTATTAGTATGAGAACACCAGCAATTGTATTCAGGTCAAATAGTTCGGGGGACTCCTCAGGACAACATGGTGGGTCTAGGAAAGGAGTGAGTGATGCCATTGAGCCGAGGGAAGAGGCTGTGTTGGCAGCTGCTTTGCCAGACAAAGTACCCTGAGCCTGGGTGAGAGAAGATGAGGGTGGCTTGGTCATCCACTCTACCAAGTCTTCGGCATGTTGCGGCTCAATGCGGCCAGCTGTCAAAAAAAAAGAACAAGCGTGTCCCACGGCCACGTGCTGAAGAGGTTGCACCATATCCACGACCAGCACTGTTGCCTCTAGACACTCTTTTATCAGCTTGAGACTGTCTGCCTCTCCTTGTTGTCCTTCCAGACATACTAATGGCCTGCAGAGAGATGTAGCTGCACAAAGCTGGGATGTATATATATATATATATATATATATATATATACACACACACACAATGATTATACTGGTAGGTTTAGGTGCACACTGTGCAAAGGACACTAAATTAAAATACTGCAGCTCCCTGCCTGTATTAGTATGAGAACACCACCATCTATATTCAGGTAGCTTTAGGTGCACACTGTGCAAAGGACACTAAATGGAAATAAAGCAGCTCCCTGCCTGTATTAGTATGAGAACACCAGCAATTGTATTCAGGTAGCTTTAGGTGCACACTGTGCAAAGGACATTAAATGAAAATACTGCAGCTCCCTGCCTGTATTAGTATGAAAACACCAGCAATTGTATTCAGATAGCTTTAGGTGCACACTGTGCAAAGGACACACCTGCAGCTCACACACACACGGGCCACCCGCACCAGAGGGATCATGGGGGACAGGCTGGACCACAGGAGTCCCTGGGCGGGGGGGCAACACGGCACACTTGGGGGGGGGGGCACAGTAATGATTTTACGCCCCCCTAAATGTTGCACCCGGGGCGAGAGTTCCAGGTGCCCCCATGCCACTGCAATCCGGGGACAGACTGGCTCCGGGGACAGTGTGCTCAATCCAGGGACTGTCCCCGGAAACCAGGGATGTCTGGTCACCCTACTCTATAACCGGTGTTAAGACTAGCATACAAACATGTCTGAGCTTGTTCCTGTTTGTGAGTGAGGGACAGCTGAGAGTGCTTCTGGGTAATCAGAGTTGGTTAGTGTACTGTGTGCTATTGCAGCTTTGTGCTATATACAGTACAATACTTAGTGCTATATACAGTACTATATTCTGTGCTGTATACAGTGCATCCAGAAAGTATACACAGCTCTTTATTTTTCCACATCTTGTTATGTTACAGCCTTATTCTAAAATTGATTAAATTCATTATTTTCCTCAAAGTTCCACAAACGATACCCCATAATGACAACGTGAAAGAAGTTTGTTCAAAATCTTTGCAAATTTATTAAAAAAATAAAATAAATCGCAATTTATACAGACCCAAGCGTCAGCGGCAGGTTCTGTTGCTGTGTTGCTCCTGTGTCATTTTTTGTTACCTTGGGGTGTTTGCCTAAATCACACATCATAATTGAACTTCAGGTGTGCAAACTTCTGACTCCAATTCGCTTTCGTTGAAGTAATTAGTCTATGGGTTCACTTACTTTTTGCTCTAGCACTGTGAATGTTTAATGGGTGTGTTCAATAAAGACACAAAAAAATAGCTATTTTTGTGTGTGACCAGCTTAATCACATTGGGGTTGATTTACTAAAGGCAAATTCACTCTGAACTACAAGTGCACTGCAAATGCAGTCACTGTAGAACGCTGTAGATCTGAGGGGAAAAAATTATCTGAAATGAGGGGAAGCTCTGCTGATTTTATCATCCAATCACGTGCAAGCAAAAATGCTTTTTTTTTATTTTTCTTGCATGTCCCCCTCAGATCTACAGTGACTGCACTTCCATATATTTTATATTTAAATAAATAAATATATATACATACACACACAGGTTTATTTACTAATACTGGAGAGTGTACAGTCTGGTGCAATTGTACATGGTAGCCAATTAGCTTCTAGCTTAGCAAACAGTAATTTGCAAAAGTTTTATGCAGGTGGGAAAAAATGCAGTAAATTAAGAATGCTTTCAGAAGTGTTAATAGTTTATTTTCATCAATTAAAAAAAATGGAAAGTAAATGAACAGAGGAGAAATCCAAATCAAATTAATATTTGATGTGACCACCCTTTGCCTTAAAAATAGCATCAATTATTTTAGATACACTTGTACACAGTTTTTGAAGGAAGTCGGTATACAAGCATATATTTATCCCTCGAGCCATACGATCAGGGAGGCACGTGATTAGACCCAAATTTATTTTGCAGCAGGACAACAAATCCAAACATACAGCCAGTGTCATTAAGAACCATCTTCAGCATAGAGAAGAAGGAGACCTGGAAATGATAGTTTGGCCCCCACATCATTTACATGAAGAGACAGAAGATTTGCGGCAGCCTACATCCATAGAATATCTGTGGTTTGTTCTTCAAATTCTTTGGAACAACCTACCTGCCGAGTTCCTTCAAAAACAGTGTACATATGTATTGTGACACAATACATAAATTCATGCATTGCATGAATCTATGTATTGTCGCCGCTGCCGCCAAATATTCAGATGGCCGGCCCCCTGGTGAGCGCCGGCCATTTGAAATAACAGCAGCTGGTTGGCTGTGGAAGTGCCTATCAGAGCCAGCGGCTGTAATCGGCTTCCAAATACTTATCCAAGGGACGCACGGGGGTACGTTCCTTGGATAAGACTGACAGGCGTCTCAGCCAATCAGGTTCACCGGTTCTGGTAACCTGATTGGCTGAAGCGTCATCGAGGGAGGGAGAAGACATCGAGGGAACGTGAAAGGAGGATGGCTGACCCCAGAAAGGTAAGTGCCAGGCGGGGGGAGGCTTTTACAGGGCACAGCGGCGACAATTAAAGGGCACAGCAGCAACAATTGGCACAGTGGCGACAATTAAAGGGCACAGTGGCGATAATTGATGGGCACAGTAGCTGCGTTTGATGGCATGGCACAATGGCTGCGTTTGATGGCATGGCACAGTGGTGACAATTGATGGCACAGTGGCTGCGTTTGATGGCATGGCACAGTGGTGACAATTGATGGCATGGCACAGTGGCTGCGTTTGATGGCATGGCACAGTGGCTGCGTTTGATGGCATGGCACAGTGGTGACAATTGATGGGCACAGTGGCTGCGTTTGATGGGCACAGTGAGGCTGCAATTGTTTGTTTTTTTCGTTTGTTTGCGCCCCCCCCCCAAAAAAAAATTGAGCACCAGCCGCCACTGGCATAAGCACTGTAGGGTTGATTTACTATAACTGGAGAGTGCAAAATCTGGTGCAGCTGTGCATGGTAGCCAATCAGCTGCTAACTTGTTCAATTAAGCTTTGACAAAAAAAAAAAAATGGAAGCTGATTAGTTTCTTTGCACAGCTGCACCAGATTTTGCACTTTACAGTTTTAGTAAATCAATCCCATTGTGTACCTAGAAGAATTGATGCTGATTTGAAGTGAAAAGGTGGTCACTCCAAATATTGATTTGATTATTTTTTTTTCTTCTGTTCGCTCACTATGCACTTTGTAAATTGATAAATTAAAATATATTTTTTTGAAAGCATTCTTACTTTACAGAAATTCTTCACATCTGCCTAAAACATTTGCACAGCGCTGTAAATTTATTTTTATTATAAAAATAATATATTGCACAGATTTAGCGAATCCCAATGCAGACTTCTTTCTGCAGCCACTTCCTGCTTCTTGAGTGCTGATTGGGATGGATAAGAGCTCTCTGATATAGTCACACAATTAAACCCAATGTTGTTGTAAGAGAAGAACTTCTAAGGGCAACAGATTTTCAAATGAGCTTGAAATTATAGTTTTGTACACCAGTAAAGCACAGAGTGCCCCATTGAAAGAAGCTCACTAAATTTGTTCCCAGTTTTAAAAGATTTTAGCTACCTGCAGACTAGAAAGTCAATTTATATTAATAAATTACAAAATGCATTGTGTATTACTAATATGTGTTATATCTAGTTACAAACAAAAGTGGACAGAGTAGCCCTACTCCTCCTCTTCTCGCCCCCCCTCCCCAGTGCTCTTGGCTCCTCCTTTATGTCGAGTGCCCCTATAGCAAGCAGCTTGCTAGGGGGGGGCACCTGAGTAGACTCTGTGTGTCCATTCACACACAGAGCAGTGGCTCAGCCCCACCCCCACTGCTGTCTCAGCCAATGAGGAGGAAGAGACCCGGGAGAGCTGCTTGCTCCCATGCACATAGGTTGATCACAACACTTTCGTTGAAGTAATTAGTCTGTTGGGTTCACTTACTTTTTCTTCCAGCACTGTGAATGTTTAACCACTTGAGACCCGCGCTATAGACAAAAGACGTCCACAGCGCGGCTCTCAAGTGCTCAGTGGACGTCTTTAGACGTTCTTTTATGTGCATTACCCGCGCGCGCCACTGGGGGGCGCGCAGCGGGTAAACACTGTCCCGGTGCATCGCTGAAGAGCCGATGCGTGTACCTGGCGGCCACGATGTCCGCCGGGTACACGTGATCGGCGGTGACACAGCAGGGACGTGGAGCTCTGTCTGTAAACCCAGAGCTCCACGTGCTGTCAGAGGAGAGGAGACCGATCTGTGTCCCTTGTACATAGGGGACACAGCATCGGTTACCTCCCCCAGTCAGTCCCCTCCCCCCACACAGTTAGAACACTAAGCAGTATACACATTAACCCCTTCCTCACCCCCTAGTGTTAACCCCTTCACTGCCAGTCACATTTATTCAGTAATTAGTGCATTTTTATAGCACTGATCGCTGTATAAATGTGAATGGTCCCAAATTTGTGTCAAAAGTTTCCGATACGTCCGCCGCAATAACGCAGTCTCAATAAAAATCGCAGATTGCCGCCATAACTAGTAAAAAAAAAAATAATAAAAAAATAATAATAATTCTGTTCCCCATTTTGTAGGCGCTATAACTTTTGCGCAAAAAGCTTATTGCGATTTTTTTTTTTATACAAAAATACGTTGAAAAATACGTATCGGCCTTAACTGAGAAAAAAAATAGGGGATATTTATTATAGCAACAAGTAAAAAATATATATATATTTTTTTTAAATTGACGCTCTTTTTTTGTTTATAGCGCAAAAAATAAAAACTGCAGAGGTGATCAAATACCACCAAAATAAAGCTCTATTTGTGGGGAAAAAGGACGTCAATTTTGTTTGGGAGCCACGTCGCACGACCGCACAAATGTCAGTTAAAGCGACGCAGTGCCGGAAGCTGAAATTTCGCCTGGGCACGAAGGGGGTTTATGTGCCCAGTAAGCACGTGGTTAATACACAGGCATTTACATTTAGTTGCAGTTAGTCTGAGATCAGATTGTTCTTTGTGAATGCATTGGTAAATACAAAGCATGTGCATGATAAATACATCTAGCATTCATGAGTACAAAGAACAAAAAAAGAGACAGCCATTTAAACATATTCTAATTTATTCTTAAAAGGGGTTAAAAAATGTCCAAACATTTGAAATGCAAGATAATATTACAGTGGCTTGCACACGTTAAATCCTCATATTGCTTGGCAACTTTACATTTAAATTATTGCTTACAAGCTCTAATAAATACACAAACCATTGTATGTACAAATGTGATAAAGCATGTAAGTACAAAAACAAAGGCTGCCTGTAAACAGAGACTGGACAAATCCACAGTGGGGCTGCTTCATGCCTTCCAGGTCTTTTATCATAAAACAAGCCTGCCATAAGTGAGGACCCTAAGGAGTCACCATGGCAAGAGGCAGGGCCACCTTTACTACAAAATGTAAATAAACTCAACAGTGTTATTCTATGCAGAACTGTACAGAATGGCAGCGCAGTGTGTTCAAATGACTCGTGCAGAATAATAATATCAGAAAATATTGTCCTTCCTCTAAGCATGTTGGAAGGCATATTAGACAGAATAAGATCATAAATATATACAAGTATACAGGATTTGTAATTCTGTACAGCCAGATTTTTATTTTTTTACTTAAAAAGCCCTGTCAGACAATGTACACATTTCTGACCAAGTATTCCACTTAATTTTTATTCTCTGCAGTCAAATTGATACAGTTTGGTCAAGACTGACATCTGGTATAAAAAAACTCTCCCTTCCAATCAGCAATTTTTTTTTAGATTGCCCCTCCCTCTCCAAGTCTGAATGGCAGTGTACAGGGGATTACAGGAGGCTAGTACAAACAATGATTTAAGGGACATTAAAACAGAGCTTGATAAATTTGCTTGGAATCTAGGAGCCAGCTAAAAAAGTTAGGAGCCAGGAATGTGCCCCGTCCCGCCAAGCTTGCGCGCAGTAGCGAACGCATATGTGAGTAGCTCCACACATGTGAGGTATCGCCGCGATTGGTAGAGCGAGCGCAATAATTCTAGCCCTAGACCTCCTCTGTAACTCAAAACATGCAACCTGTAGAATTTTTAAAACATTGCCTATGGAGATTTTAAAGGGTAAAAGTTTGTCGCCATTCCACAAGCGGACGCAATTTTGAAGCGTGACATGTTGGGTATCAATTTACTCAGCGTAACATTATCTTTCACAATATAATTTTTTTTTAACTTTACTGGGGTCTTATTTTTAAATAAAAAAAGTTTTTTTCCCCCCAAAAAAGTGTACTTGTAAGACCTCTGTGCAAATACGATCTGACAGAAAGTATTGCAACAACCACCATTTTATTCTCTAGGGTGTTAGAATATAAAATATATATAATGTTTGGGGGTTCTAATTGGCGGGAAGGAGATGGCAGTGAAAACAGACAGGGGAAGCTCCATTAGCATTGCTGGTTGTCTTGTCATACCAACGGTCACCACAAAATGGCGCCAGATCACAGAAGGAAGCATAGGCCTGCAGAAGGCTGCAAAGCCGTGGCCTCAATTACTGGCCGGCGGGGGCGCACAGAGACACATGATACCCCTGGCGACCTGGCGCCTGGGGGTTTGTCGAACCCTGCATCAAAATATTGTTAATAAAATGTAACTGGAAAAAATAGGTCTTTTACATTGGCCTGCACCTATTAACATATGGTGGTGAGAAGCCAAATAAAGTACAAAAAAATTAGCTGATAAGACTTAACAAATGTAGTAATATCTGACTGCAGATTCATATGGAATGCAGTGTATATTGCAGTCGGCATTAGCAAACTTTTAACACATTAATAAATCCGCCCAATCAAAGCAAATATTTCAGTTTTGGGTATGAGGGGGTGCCAAGTATCAAGCTGTAAATTGCAGAGTGTACTGGCCAATTTGTCTATATTCAATGGTTCAAAAATCAACTACCTATGTTTTAAACATATTTTTCTTTTTCAGGTCCAAAGTGAACATGGCAGCATCTCCAGAAAAATTCAATGTGGAAAAGCATAGGACCATAATCAAGTTCCCGTTTCTCCAAAGGGATAGGTGCGAAGCAGATCCATGATGAGATGTCACAAACTTTGGGTGACAGTGCCCCTTCATATGCAACAGTTAAAAGTTAAAGTTCAATTTTAAACTGCCCATTTCGGTGTTGAACGTGACAAACCCAGTGGAAGGCCTGTTGCAACATAGCTTACCAACTGTCTCTCTACATTCCTAGTACTGTAAGCATTTTTATTTTTATTTGCAAGCCCTGACTACCAACTGCAGCAGTGATTATGAGGTCTCATTCTTTCAGCTGGATTATTCATCTATTGTATATTATGGTGAATGCAACAGAAATTGTAGCTCTCCCCTTGCTGTAGAATGATACTCCAAGGAAAGGGAAGCAGAGTTGAGTAATGATATAGTGGGAGCTGGCCACTCAACTTGATTATTTAGCAAGTTAATCCACCAAAGCAGACATAATAGTTGGATGGAGTGATACTTTAGATTATAGCTCCAAAATAATGGAAAATAGGATTAGTTGGAGTTGCCAAATGGCTGGAATTATTTCCAGCCATTTGGCAACTCCAACTAATCCTATTTTCCTATTTAAACTAGACTTCTAACCCTACAAAATATGTTTTTCAACTAGCTGTTTAACAGAAACAACCATTGCATCTGTTTTTTATGTTATACATAGATTGCGCCAATACATTTAGAATTTGTGTGCCTGTGTTTACAGGTAACTGCAAAGTTAAACCACTGCACTGTCATACTGAACAATATCCACAAGATGGAGCTGTACAATATCTATATACAAGAAATGTTACAGACACAATGGCATTTAAAGGTGCTATATTTTTTTCACATTAAATAAACAACAGAACAATTTATGTAAATTTTCCTGTGCAACAGGATTCATCTATAAAATCATTACATGACTTCCTTATTTAACTACTTTGCAAATAAATTGCAGTGTTAAATCATTGCCAAAGCCAATCTGCGTTCAGTCCAATTGGACTATATGCGTTCCCAAATGCAACATGTCCTAAACAGAAAGTGCTACACGTTTACTTAAGTCTTCTTTGGTATAGCTCCTTTAAATGCCGAACAAATGCACATAGCTTAACATGCAAAAAAAAAGGGAGAGCAGTAAATGTAGCATTGTTAGTCTATATACATGTAACAGCTAACTCCAGCTGGGAGCTGCAAACTTACCTTCCTTAATTATATACAATATACATAATAGAACATTTGGAAATACAGTATCTATAATAAAAATACTGTTATATTAAATAATTGGCAATGGTGTCAGTGCCCTCATTGTGTTGCATTTGCATTAGCAGCAGTGATAAAATAACCCTCAAAATAACAAGAAACTAAAGTATAAGGATATTTGAGGTGAGACAATAGGCAGTCTGTCAAGTGCTAAATCATATCTAAAGATACTTTTTTTTTACAATATAAAAGCATTAGACTTGATAAAAATGTCTGATAGCATACATTGTGCCAGGACAACGCTAACTGTGCGAATCCGGCTAAAGGACATTAATCATGTAATACATAGCAAAAATAAAAAGCAGCTATCAGATCACAAAGGTAAATATTAAGCATTAATGGATGTTGAAGCTTAATCTCATGTTTCTGCATACACACATACATAATATGTTTAAAAAACAGAGAATGGATGACAGGCACACATAATGCCATAAGTGCAGACTCAGCATCGCATACTGCTGACCTGTATTGATTGTTTATGTGCTGCTGCAGGGCATCCTGGGACCCTCAAACCCCACAGTATGAAATTTGACTTTATTTAAAAGTCAGTGTTGAAGAGAGCCCCTGGCATGTTCTAAAAACAATGTGAGGCTTTAGGTGCACACATTGCAAATATGGTATACTAGGGGTTATCTTAGTTCCAACAGCATTGAAGCGTATAAATCTTGTGCTGTGGGGTGCCCAGGGTTTGGCGCTCTTGGGTGTGCTTCAGCAACGTACTAACAAGTAATACATATTTGCTATTCCTAATAGCTACTTTGCACTTATTGCAATATGTTTAACTGTCATCCAGGAGTGATAGGCTGGCTTTAGGGTATACTTGTAAAAAAAATAAAAATAAATGCTAAAAACTGATTCTGAAAGCAGGCTGCATCCAATTTACATATGTACCACTCCTCTGCAACTTGGAAAACACCCAAGCTCAGACTCCAATTTCCATATTTTCATGTACAGTCAGGTGCATAAATATTGGAACATCGACACAATTCTAATCTTTTTGGCTCTATACACCACCACAATGGATTTGAAATGAAACGAACAAGATGTGCCTCCCACTTTTTAAGAGACCAAAAGTAATGGGACAGTTGGCTGCTCAGCCGTTCCATGGCCAGGTGTGTTTTATTCCCTCATTATCCCATTTACAAGCAGCAGATAAAAGGTCCAGAGTTAATTTCAAGTGTGCTATTTGCATTTGGAATCTGTTGCTGTCAACTCTCAATATGAGCTGTCACTATCAGTGAAGCAAGCCATCATTAGGCTGAAAAAACAAAACAAACCCATCAGAGAGATAGCAAAAATATTGGGTGTGGCCAAATCAACTGTTTGGAACATCCTTAAAAAATAAAAAAAACGCACTGGTGAGCTCAGCAACACCAAAAAAAAACAGGAAGACCACGGAAAATAAGTGTGGTGGATGACCGAAGAATTCTTTCCCTGGTGAAGAAAACACCCTTCACAACAGTTTGCCAGATCAAGAACACTCTCCAGGAGGTAGGTGTGTCAAAGTCAACAATCAAGAGAAGACTTCCACAGAGTGAATACAGAGGGTTCACCACAAGATGTAAACCATTGATGAACCTCAAAAACAGGAAGGCCAGATTAGAGTTTGCCAAACAACATCTAAAAAAGCCTTCACAGTTCTGGAACAACATCCTATGGACAGATGAGACCAAGATCAACTTGTACCAGAGTGATGGGAAGAGAAGAGTATGGAGAAGGAAAGGAACTGCTCATGATCCAAAGCATACCACCTCATCAGTGAAGCATGGTGGTGGTAGTGTCATGGCGTGGGCATGTATGGCTGCCAATGGAACTGGTTCTCTTGTATTTATTGATGATGTGACTGCTGACAAAAGCAGCAGGATGAATTCTGAAGTGTTTCGGGCAATATTATCTGCTCATATTCAGCCAAATGCTTCAGAACTCATTGGACGGCGCTTCACAGTGCAGATAGACAATGACCCGAAGCTTCCTGCGAAAGCAACTACATTTTTTTTTAGGGAAAGAAGTGGAATGTTATGCAATGGCCAAGTCAATCACCTGACCTGTATCCAATTGAGCATGCATTTCACTTGCTGAAGACAAAACTGAAGAGAAAATTCCCCAGGAACAAGCAGGAACTAAAGACAGTGGAGTGGAGGCCTGGCAGAGCATCACCAGGGATGAAACCCAGCGTCTGAGGATGTCTATGTGTTCCACACTTCAGGCTGTAATTGACTGCAAAGGATTTGCAACCAAGTATTAAAAAGTGAAAGTTTGATTTATGATTGTAATTCTGTCCCATTACTTTTGGTTCCTTAAAAAGTGGGAGGCACATATACAAACGGTTGTAATTCTTATGCCGCGTACACACCATCACTTTATGTGATGAAAAAAAATGACGTTTTTAAAAACGTCACTTTAATTGACTGTGTGTGGGGGAAAACGTTGTTTTATGTCTTGTAAAAAACGACCAAAAAAAATTGAAGCATGCTTCAATTTTATGTGTCGTTTTTCAAAAGTGCACTTTTTACTTCACAGAAATTGACCGTGTGTAGCAAAAAACGTCGTTTTCTAAGACGTTTTTTCATCCACGCATGCCCAGAAGCAAGCTTCAATGGTAAAACGTGGTGGAACGTAACCTCACTTTGCAAGAACATTGTGAGAAAACGATGGTGTGTAGGCAACTTCGTCTTTGAAAATTGAAGTTTCAAAAACGTCGTTTTTTACTTCACAGAAAGTGTCGTTTTTTTTCATCACATAAAGTGATGGTGTGTACGGGGCATTACACTGTTTACCTGATTTGGATGTGAATATCCTCAAATTAAAGCTGAAAGTCTGCAGTTAAAGCACATCTTATTTGTTTCATTTCAAATCCATTGTGGTGGTGTATAAAGCCAAAAAGATTACAATTTTTTTTCTGTTTTTTTTTTTAAAGTGTATTTTGTGCGTGTACTCGAGAGAGGAGCCGTACTGCAGGAGTTGGGAGTAGGCAGGCCTCCCCCAGAGGCAATTTGCCACCTTTCTCCATGCCCCGGGTGGCAATGGTGGGTGTGTGAGGGGGTCCGCTTTGAAGCCCAACGGGGCAGAGTGACTCCCTATAAGGGAGTGAGAGGATCTAGCCCGCTCAACCAGCCCCGTTAGTCCTTCGCCTCTCTTTTTAGAGACCGCGTGGTCAAAGTGCGTGCATGTTAACCCAATTTCGAGTGCGTGTAAGTGTGGTGGTTTTTGTGGGAGGGGGGGTGGGCGTACTAAGCGCAAGCTTACCTCGCATAGCACACCCACCGGGAGCTGGGCTGAGACCACCAAACTCAATTCACATGTAGATGAGACCGGGATCCGAACCTCTAGCTGCAGAGGTGAATAGCTTGTCAGCGCAGTGCCAATCACGTCGTGCCACCGCAGCTCCCTAATCTTCCTAAAGATTACAATTGTGTCGATGTCCCAATATTTATGGACCTGACTGTAAATATTAAACAAATCACCACTGTATAACAATGCATAGAATGAACTGCACACACCTCTATTGTATTGTGGGTTACAGGCGGCCCACATAAATGCAGACATCAACACACGTCTCATAAAGGTTAAAGGTTCAGAAACGCATGTGCATTCAGCTTGGCTTTAGTAGGTTGTACATGTGACAGGTGCACATTAAAGTTTGTTTTTTTTTACAAGGAAGATCTATTTTTCTTGGCCATAGCAACCAGATTCACCTTTTGTGACCACAATGTTGCAGTAGAAACATGTGTGCGGGCAAAAGGAGCAGATTTCCCCTTTAATAAATCTGGTGTTTTGTATGTAGACTGTCTATTGTGTTTTTTGATTTGAGATATTTGTGGCAGTGCAAAGAACTCTAGATGGCTGTTTTACTAAACGGTATCACTGGCAGTTCTGAGAAGCATCAAAACAGGTCAAATGGCAGATTGTTCGGTTGTAGTATAGCTTTCCCCCTTTCTTCACTATGTAGAGAAAATTGAGTACTGTCCGTGATACTTTTTTTATTTGCACCAACACATTTTGCACTACCTATATTTTTCAGGACACCCTTCCGGGTATGTCCCCTTCTTCAAGGTCCAAGCAGTACTGAATCACAATTTTTTTTAGCAGAATGTTAAAACGGCTACAATCAGGTCAAGTATTTACTATGTAGCAAATTTCACTAAGGTGTCAACTTCTTGCTGCTGGCTTTCCCAGTCTTTAGGGGAATCCATTGATAAGAGAGCCATCATTTGGCTTTGGAATGGCGGGACAGTAATTTGGAGCTGGGAATTCTGGTGAATTTCAGAAAAGCAACATCCTGACAGGGGATACAAAAGCAGTATGTCATTTACTAGGCCAGAATCCAAAATACAGTTGACCATTGACCACGATTGAATGACTACAACTGCATGAAACATAATGTTCTTTACTGTTTGTCAGTTCAGTTATATTTTTAGAATTGTATTAAGAAAACTGTATTGCGTATTAGATAGAATTAGGCATTTAACATATTTAAATAAATAAATGACAGTAAAATGCTGAGAAGCATGTGGACAGCTCTGGCACAGATACCAGGCTTTATGAAACAGCAGATGTGCCGTTTTTGTAAGTTGTTTCCATGTTATTGTAACAAAATGTGCTTTAATGCAAATCATGTCCTTCCAAGGAGCTAGAGGCTCCATTGTTTTCTGTGAATGCAACAGCCACTCCTGGAATGCAACACCCACTGTTTCCATAATGTATAAGCCATTTGCTATACTGTGTACAAATATTAATTTTATAGCTACATAAAAATAGAGCTTCATAAATACTTGCTGGCAGAATAAGTTAGTGGGAAAATGTTTTTTTTCTCTATGAGTCATAGGCAATTCAGCTGGTTATTTTCATGCTCAGTAAATCATGAAACTTATTTTGTGATTATCTTTTCTGTAAACTTTCTCCAGCCACAAGCTGCACAGCAGACACATTAATCCCATCATCTCCAAGACAGGCAAATCTTGCACAAAATCAGGAACATCGTTTGGTTAACTTCCTTCTTCTGTTTGGTTCGGATGATATTGGATAAGGGTTGGTCTATGGAGAACTTTTCTAAATTGAAAAGTATCCCAATACATGCCTTTGTACTGTCTTCATCTATTAAGGAAAACATAGGCTTACAGACTTGTGTGACATCACACTTGTAGGCTGATCCATTATAGTAAGGAGCAACGTGAAAGTATAGCTTGCGCTTTACTACATAAGTGCCACCGAGCTAAAAATGAAGTCATGTTCTATGGCTAAAATTAGGAATATTAAATGTTCGTCAAGTCAGAATTGTGGCTATACACAAGGCAACTTTCACACATCCCAAATAACACCAGGTAAAACCAGTTTTCATGACAAGCCCCAATCGTTTGGGTTCACCTGATAGGCGGTGGTGTGTGTGTATTGGGGGGAGGAGTAGATATACTTGATGGGACCTCAAAGGTTAATTAATAACTCATCAGCTAAAAAAAAAATGCAGAAAAGTGTGCAGTTAGAAATGTTGAAAGATGTGGAAAAATCTACCTGCAGTAGGTAAAATTCCAGTAAAAACATTACTCTGATGCAACACTGGCAATTGAAAGCCAGTTTAGCAGTCTCTATCAGCATGCTACTTCTAGTAATACAACACCAAGGCTGGGTTCACACTAAAGTCTGGTGCGTCTCCATTCACCGTATCAGGTCTGATTTCGGGCTGAATTCAGACCTGAAACAGACCAAGACACACAGAGCTCCTGTTCAATTTGCACCGGAGCTGCTGTGGAGATGTGTGAACCGGCTCCATAGTGACCTGGTCACAATCTCCTGCTATGCGAATTGGATGCAGAGAAATCGGCATCCAATTTACAATAGTGTGAACCCAGCCTAAGGTGTAAAATAATGTCAGTGGTAAGAAACTGTTTTATATCCACACAACCACAAATCATTCAGACCTGTCCTAAACGTTTGGATAATAAGCTTGGTTTATAGTAATGACATTGATATGTCAGATCCTAAGCTATTGATATAAGGCAAGCAACTGTTGCCAACTAATGTAATCCTGACACCTCCGTCAGCAAATTTACATTCTGTATGTATACTAGGGAACACTGAGCCAAAGTCAGGGGTCATGACCTGGACTATGCGCCCCAGTGCACTTAATTTATATGTTGGAAATGTAGAGATCTAGCTGTGTAGATCCAGAGTCAGAAGTAGCTGTAGTTGTTTCTTCATGTCAGAAACCACCACACAGTGCAGATAGCATACCAACTACTTGGTAAAGCAGTAAGTTTAGCCATTATACATGACACAGAAACGTGAATTTTCATTCCAGCACTTCTGTTTGAGGGTAAGGGACTGCTCCATTCTTGGCTGCGTTCTTCTATTCATTACTGATAAAACTCAGTAAAAATATTTTCTTTGTAAAGCTACATGCTTGGCATCAGCGGTCATCCAGTCCAGACGGAGCTGTGTCTACACTCGTGGCTCTATCCTGTGAGATAGCTCAAACAGAGTCTGCTGGTTGTCAATTACAAGCAGGTTGTGTGTGTAGAAGCGGGCCTCCTGGCGTTCCTTCTGCGGGATGTCATTGCCTTTAAAAAAAACAGAAAAAATATAGCACAGATATATTAATATAGGGGTCAGTTCACCTATTTAAACATTTGAATTTGTATATGTTAGAGTTTGCATATGCACTAAATTAAAGGACAAAAATACAGTAAAAATATGTACAGAATTCTCCTAGCTGGCACCTGAGAATACATTCTAAAGAACCACTAAGACCTCTTTGTTTAAGTGCATTTTACTGCACATACATTTTGCAAACACAAATCTTCTATAGGAATAAATAGAACCCAATGTAAATACATGTTAAAGGCACTATGGTGTTAATTTACTAAAACTGGAGAGTGCATGGTAGCCAATCATCTTCTAACTTCAGCTTGTTCAATTAATCTTTGACAAAAAAAATGGAAGCCAATTGGTTTCTCTACACAAGATTTTGTAACCAGTTTTATTAAATCAACCCATATATGTTTCTTTTCAGATGCACCTGTCCTTGCAGAAATATAGAGGCGGTTATTGCTGGCCTCCCTGTTCCTGTCTGGCTTTAATATTTCCCAGACCCAGAACAAGCATTTAGCCAATGAATGGCAGAAATTCTCATCCCTATGAATGCTTTATGGAATGAAAATCATCTGCATGACATCCAGAGAAGTGGCATTTGCAAAAGCAAAAGTCAGCATTTGCTTTTCACTCACTACAGGTTTCTGTTACTGCAAAGAGCTGCATAAAGTATGTGAAAATGCATTTCAGTGCATTATAAAATACAAGAATTCTTACATAAAAGACAATAAAAGAGATTACCAAAATTATACATTTGTTGGATGGAACACACACAAGTTACTTTTTTTTTTATAATACCTTTGCAAAAACAGTTGTGCACTGTTTGTTACCAATGGAAGCTAATCTGAGTCTTCTCATCCAGTTTCTCCAAACGTGTGCAGTTGTTAATTCATACCGCTAACAGGCACTGGGGCTTATTTACGAAAGGCAAACCCACTTTGCATTACAAGTGCAAAGTGCACTGAAAGTGCACTTGGAAGTGCAGTTGCTTTAAATCTGAGGGGAAGATCTGAAATGAAGGGAAGCTCTGCTGATTGTATCATCCAATCATATGCAAGCTAAAATGCTGTTTTTTATTTTCCTTGCATGCCCCCCTCGGATCTACAGCAACTGCACTTCCAAGTCCACTTTCAGTGCAATTTCAAGTGCACTTTGCACTTGTAGTTTGCAGTTGTAGTGCAAAGTGCATTTGCCTTTCGTAAATAACCCACACTGAGTCTTGTAGCATATTTAAAATAGAAATCTACTAAATGCTCATGTCTCCATCCCAACATAATGTTTTCATTCACATCTACTAAAAAAATCTGGCACTGCATGGCTATACAGATGTGATGGCCACCCCTCGTGGCAATTGTTGTAACTGTATATTATTGACAATTGCAGAGCTGGGGACTCCTCTGTTGTACCACAAGATGAAGCTTGGTAGATTTCCATTCGTTATGGAAATCCAATTAACATATATGGTAGCGAGACGTGTCCCTTTCTACCAATTCAAATGTTCTCAACGTCCACACACATTAATTTTAGAAAGCTAAAAGCTGCAGCCAGCACTGCCTCATAGAGTTGATGTTATACAGACTGATCCCCCTATACAAATTACCTATGACATGTTCACTTTATAACAATGAGGCCTCGTACACACAACCGTTTTCCTCGACAGAATCCATCAAGAAACTTGGTGGCAGAGCTTTTTTGTTGAGGAAAGCGGTCGTGTGTATGTTTTGCATCGAGGAAACTGTCGAGGAACTCAACGGGAGTCTCAATTTCCCTGTCGGGCTGGTTTTCGACGAGAAACACGTTCGTGTGTATGCTAAGAAACCTGCGCATGCTCAGACTAAAGTATGAGACGGGAGCGCACCTTCGGTGAAAGTAGGGTTTGTAATGGAGATAGCACATTTGTCACGCTGTAACAGTCTGAAAAGTGCAAATTGTCTCTTACCAAACTTTTACTTAACACGCAGTAACATGAGATTAGCAAAAGCAGCCCCAAGGGTTGTGCCAGTGGAATCAAACTTCCCCTGCCGTTGTATGTGTTGTACGTCACCGCGTTTGAGAACGAGGAGATTTGGTCTTGAGTGTGTATGCAAAGAAAGCTTGTTAAGTTTCTCCACAAGCCTAACAAGGAACTCGTCGAGGAAAACGATGTTTCATTTACGACGAGTTCCTCGGTCGTGTGCAAGAGGCCTTAGGCTTCTCAACCACAGTTCCATGGAGTCCTAGGGTTCCTTCAGAGGGTGTTAGGGTTTCCATTGAACTTTTTAGCTACCTGTAAGGGAGTAATTCTTCCCATTGACCACAAGTGTAAGGAGAATTTTTCCCACTGACCATCACATGAATGTATCATGAGTTGTAGATACAGTAATAGTAATATTACTATGAGTTGTTCCCTGAGACCAGAAAGTAATTTCATGGGTTCCTCTGCGTTGAAAAGGTGGAGAAAGGATGCTTTATAAAATCAAAGCCTTTGGTGTGCGAGTATATAAATAAACAAATATATATATATATATATATATATATATATATATATATATATATATATATAAAATCTATCTATCTATCTATCTATCTATCTATCTATCTATCTATCTATCTATAGCTATAGATATATATATACATAACAAATAGAAATCAGAAGTCATTCTACAGCTGTTTCTAGTGGGGATAATACTGCAGTAAGAAAACAATAAAGAAAACATCTACTCTACAGTTGAACTGAAATAATTCAGACGTCTCCACAATTTCTATCTTGGGAGAAGGTGATTTCAGGAATTTAGCAATTTATAGCATGACTGGCATTCTACTTAAATGCATTCAGTGCTTTAATCACTTTTGTTTTTGAAAGCGGATCAACTAAATACAATATTTGCAAGAAGCTTTCTAAAGGGTAATTACTGCCTTTTTTGGGGTTTAGTCAAGAATGAAATGTTTCTCTTCTGCAGGAATTTAAATGATATTTATTAGTTAAGCTACACATTGAGCCTGGCCAGTTTCCATCTCACTGATTTCTGTGTACAGTCTTCTGTCTATAATCAAACACATAATATGCATTAAGCCCACAAGTTATTTGCATCGTGTTAGACGGCCGGTCTGCATAAGTGTTTTTAACACCATTCCCAGATACCAGCAGCAAATACAGATTACTTGAATCCCCTGAGTATTCAAATAGTCAACAAAGTCTTCACAAGGACTTGGCAGATTGGTCTAATGTCTTTATAAAATTCACACTGCTGATATTATGCCTTGAGGGCTTCTATCCTCATTTACCATCATCTCTTAATGTATCCAATCCCTGAAGCTGTGGATGAGTAATGAGACACTCTATGGGGTGAAAATGCTGTTCTCAATCTGCTATTTTTATAGACACAGTAACAATGACAATCAAAAATATCTTTCAGAGAATCTATGGTGTCTTATGGGGTTTTTCATTTGTAGCAGCTAATTTCTGCTATGATCTGTTTAATAGTGAAATGACAATATGACACTGTGTAAATGACAATGCTGCTGGCGTCGGCGTTTGAGATAAGGAACACTTTTTTCTTAAATTCAGAAACAATTTTGTTCACAAAAATGTTCAACGAATGATTCAACCGAGTCTGTCAGTGTGTAAATTAATATTAGAATGTAACCCTTAAAATGTTAGTAAAGGCCAACTATAACTACTCTTAACAATGTTCCCTCCTCCTACCTATCCTGCATACCCTGTATAAAACAAGATCTGTGTACTTCCCTTTTTTCAGTCCTGTGCTGTCACGTGATTCAGCAGACATGGTGTATGTAAGCGCTTGACAATGTCTGTGAATTCCCAGAGCCATGATATCACCTATGGGCTCCCATTGCCCACTATCATGGGACTAGAACAGACCAGATTTAAAAAAAGATAAGTACACAGATATTTTTTTTATACAAGGTAGGTAGGAGGAGGGGGGAGGGAATGTTTTTAAGAATAGTTATAGTTAGCCTTATCTTCTACTTAAATTTTTCCCTAGGTGCTGCCACATTTTTTTTGCTAATATATACATAACTGAAACTCTTTCTCCAGTGCTTTTTTTCTAAGGAACTAGGAATTCATGTTTTGGTAACATTACATTTACCAAATGTGTCACGCCTAGTATACTTAAAGGGGAGTTCCAGTCGTTTTTTGTTTATTAAAAGTCAGCAGCTACAAAAACTGTAGCTGCTGGCTTTTTATTAACATACGCTTACCTGTTCCACTGTCCAGCGGCGCGACGCCCAGAGCTTCGCTCCTCTCCTCCCCCCCACCTTCTCCACCTCCATTGTAACTGTGGGCACCCAGCTGTGACAGCATTTGGCTTCACGGGCGGGCACTCACTGTGCATGCGCAAACGGTGCAGCGCTCCCTGAGCGGACAGGCGATCGCCTGGGACCTGTCATGTGTCCCAGGTGATCGCCTACAGCAGGGGTGCCCAACCTTTTGAAGGCTGAGAGCCACTTAAGCGACTTAGTAACCAGTCGCGGGCCACAATGGGTGGCGTTGGCAGATGACAGGTCTGTGTCCAGTCTGCCTACGCAAAGCAGACACAGCCCAATCTACTCTATGGGCCCTCCGGTCCAATCAGATAGAAGGGGGCAGATCCACTTCTGTTTTTTTTAGCAGATCGGATTGGAGGTAGGCAGGTGTAAACGGACAAAAGTCTGTTTACATCTGCCGCTCCATAGAGGTGAATGGAGCATCCGATTGGGTTGGACCGATCATGTGAAAGGGGCCTAAGGCTGCTTTTACACTGATGGTCTGTGGTCTATTGAGGCGCAGTGTACCAGTTGTTTTCCCGCCGGTTAGCTGCACTTTGCCATTGATGTCTATTATCTCCTGCAGGTGTGGTGCACTTTCTAAAAAGCCACTTGCTTCCTCTACCGCCGGCTTCATTTACAGCACTTATGCTCTCGGCTGGCAGGTCGGCAACCTGCAATCTGGGCTTGCCAACCAGCCATCCCAGAGCAGGAGGTCATGGGCCACATCAGAGGGCTCCACGGGCCACATGTGGCCCCCGGGTCACTGGTTGGGCACCCCTGGCCTACAGGGAGGGGCCCCCAAAAGGCGATATGACGTATCGACTTAGCGGTCCCTGGGTGGTAGGAGGAAGTGGGACAGGAAGTCCCACTCCTACTGAAGCCCCTATTCCCCCCCAGAAAAAATGACATGCCAAATGTGGCATGTAAGGGGGCGAGGAGTGGATTAAGCGGAAGTTCCACTTTTGGGTGGAACTCTGCTTTAACTACATATTTGTCATTCTGTATAAGGAATATGCACACCATTTGCCAATGTCTCTTAGGCCTAATGAACACTGGGCATTTAGCCCTGTTGTATGAGATCCTAGTGTTTTGGTGTGGGCAGAAGGCAGAGTTTCACCATCCAGCCCTGCTGCCAGCAGAAGCTAAAAGCTGCTGTGGCTGGACGGAGCTGAATGGTGCACAGGCTAGAACTAACATTTAGTACAGTATGCACGCAGGGATGCCTGAAACGCAGATTTCTTGCCTTTCAGCATTCGTCCCTGGATACATACAGCCTTAAAGGTTAGTATTATTCGGTGCAACATCCAGGCACAGCAGCTTTCAGCCTCTCACTGAGAGTCAATTTAATAATAATGGTTGTTTCAATGAGTGATCAGACACAAGTAACATACAGTATATAGTTAGGGACTAGGATACATGTTGAACTGGCATAAGTAGTAGTTAATCCAAATAAAATTTCCTATTTATTACTGTTGTCTTACACAATTATACAAAGAAGATCACTTACCAAACTGGTTGTTCCTGCAGTATCGCAGTGATCGGACTGTGTCAGCTATCATATGCTAAGAATAAAAAAGAGGCAAAGAAAAAGGCATCAGCATGAGGCAGGACAGAATATCAGGCCCTGGCTGCACAGAATTTGTGTATCATAAATCCCTCGCCTGTAGTCTCTTCCAAAGTTCTTGCAATAAATGAGATTTTCTCTTTCCCAGGGATTAACCTATCTCTGTCACTTAAGAATAAAGTATTTGGCAAAGAAATTACCATAATTATTCCAGTCTTTTATTAATTCACATTTTCTATTCCCAGAACAGAAGTCAGGATGTAAAGTGGCTTACTGTCTCTCTTATTAACCACTTAGATTCCATTAACATTAACATTGCCAATATGCACCCTAAAGTCACACCTCTGTAATAGCAGTAACTGCTTAAGTGTTCAAAAATGAATAAGTGCAGCACTAGCAAAAAAAGGAGTATTTTGCACACAGCAGTTTACTATAGAAAGTCCTAATTCATGCACTCACACACTTTATCTGGCCCACACAGCTGCACAAGTGGAACAATGCGCAGAGTAAAATGGGCAGCGCCTGTGTGTTCATAAAATGAACATAATGCTCAGCAATGGATGTTACTTGGAAAACTATAGGGATTACACCGGATAAAAAGCCATGTGTTGGAAAAAGATAATTCTCTCTGGCACCAGGCAGCTCCAATCACATTGTTCTGTGCACATAGCCATTCATGATCTTTGCCAATGTCCACACTCAGCTCTTATTACTCTGACATCATGATTGTGCCTTTCATTAGTACTATGTGGAGGCATAATGACCAGCTTTCAGCTAAAGATTGGTCACTGAGCATTGCTTCCTCTTCTGATGTCAATTAAGTTAATTTGGTCATTCTGCATATATTCTGTATATATAACCTATGGTTAAGATTCCCTGTGCACTAATTAGTCACACATGTACAGCTTTCCAAATACCCTTCCTAAGCTTAATTCACAGTGAGCATATAGGTGGAGTTCCAAAAAGTGATATCAAGTATGACTTAAAGCGGGGGTTCACCCCAAAAAAATGTTTTAACATTACATTCAGCCGAGTTGTTAGAATGACAATCGGCTGTTTTTTTTTTAAATCTCCTTGCCGTACATACCGTTTTATATATATATGTTCACCGCGGCTTCCGGGTATAATCTGCGGGACTGGGCGTTCCTAATTGATTGACATGCTTCCGACCGGCGCATACAGCGCGTCACGAGTTGTCCAAAGAAGCCGGACTGCGAGTCGGCTCTATACGGCGCCTGCGCACCGACGTTGGGCTTCTTTCGGCAACTCGTGACGCGCTGTATGCGCCGGTCGGAAGCATGTCAATCAATTAGGAACACCCAGTCCCGCAGATTATACCCGGAAGCCGCGGTGAACATATATATATATATATATAAAACAGTATGTATGGCAAGGAGATTAAAAAAAAAACAGTCGATTGTCATTCTAACAACTCGGCTGAATGTAATGTTAAAACATTTTTTTGGGGTGAACCCCCGCTTTAAGTCATACTTGATATCACTTTTTGGAACTCCACCTATATGCTCACGGTGTTGAATATTTAGCTAGCAAAGCAAAGGCCTCCACACCAAAGATTACAGTAGAACTATGGGCAAAACAGTCTTTGTCATTTTGGATAGAGTAAAGAAGGGTTGTAATCCCTTTCAGATTTTGACATCTGTGTCCTATTGCAGAGATGTATCTTCACCTCCTGTCTCTTAGACAAACAGGAAGTGAGAGGACAATCCTGCAAATTAAGGGAATTATTTGGGGACCCCCCAGGTCACTAGAAATAGTGTTCCTATTAGAAGATTTGCCCTCTATTTGGGATTTTATTTTACTTTCAGAGATAATGGTAAGCAGGACAAATAAAAGGTGTGAATCTCCTAAACCTGGGCAGACAGCAGTAAAATCTGACAAGGGTTCCAATCCCTCTTCACTCTATCCAAATCTAAAAAAAAAGCAGTTTTCCTATAGTTATACTTAACAGTCAGAGTAAAGTAAAGTATCTACATTATTTGCTCATCTCTAGCAGATAGCCAGTTGACCTCCAAAAGTAGTTCAAGAATAACAACCTACATATTCTACTAGTTACTGTATACTGAATAATACATTTACATATAAAGTGTGTCTATTAGAGTTGATTAAAAAAAAACAGCAACATCAGTACACATGACCATGACTCACAACTCTTATCAGAAAATGAAAGGCCAGAATATGATAATCATCGCTCCTGTGAGGTAAAGGAAATGCTGCACTCAGGAGTTCAACTGGCAGCAGTGAATCATCATAACCTATTAGACAAAACATAAGGTGGCTGATGCTCCTGCGGTCATGCACTCTCAGATCAACCCTCATTGTTCAGCCACATCTGGATTTGAAGTCACATGTACACTGAGGCTTAAATGTCATTTTTATTCCTGCTCAGGAACAAAGCTGCTAGGACAAAATCAAAACAATAGACACTGCATTCAAAATGGCAAACGCCATCTGCTGGGTTGATGGCGGTTCAAGACATGTTGACAACCTATTTGTATCCTTACAGAAAAGCCAAACAGCAGAGCTGAAAATATAAACCGCATGCAGTGTGTTTACTGCTTCTGAAAATCAAAACAATCCAAAGCAGCACACGCAGGAAATCATTTCCTGATGATCAATCTCCTGGCAGCTTCGATTTAGCACAGAAGGAGAACAACACAAGGTGGGAGGGGGGAGGGGGGATGTTTCAGGGGCAGAGGAGACTAATGAGCCACATCACAACAACATGTCACTTAGCCAGAACTAAAACATTTCAACAGAGAGGCATCAGCTAAAAATAATCTGTTTACTACAAGTGCACTTTACACATAAACACACACAGCAAGAAAAAAATAAAAATTATCTGAAATTATGTTTGTATTTCAGAAAGTAACCAGAGTTTCTTGATAATGTGGCACAAACATAGTACTGTCTGGGATCCTTTAAAGGAGAAATATAACCAAAGCTCTTTTGGCTATACTTATCCTGAGGATCACAGTAGTGCCCTTCGTTCCGCATTCCTGTGAGCTGCTGTTGGCTGATGTCACAGAGTCCTTCCAGGCTCTGAATAGATCCTGACCATATGGTGGGGCTCTGTGCAGAAACCTTGACTGACAGCTGGCTAAGCCTCTCAGCGAGCTGCTGAGTGGCTGAGCCAACCGTTCTGTCCCCTCCACACAGCTCAGCGCTCCAGTGAGCACTGGAGGGGCAGAGCAGAGAACCAGTGACTGACAGCCACCGTCTCTCTGCTCGCAAAACACTGAGAACTGATCGATCATCAGACCTTGATCACTCAGTTTTCAGTCTTAGAGCTGCATCCACCTAGGTGAGTATAAAGTTTTGTTAACTCTTACTTCTCTTTTAATTCTTAACATGGAAGATGTATTTGAGCTGGGGAAGTGCAGTATCTTGCATGATGTTGACGTTCTTACAGGGTTTACTAGTTCTGTATGCCCAGGGCCAGATTAAGAACATCATGGGCCTGGTGCTGAGGATTTTGGTGGGGCCTTTTATGAATAATAAATAAATGCGTGGGAATGACATGAACGCAGCCCGGCCAAGGCAAGTGATCAAAGGCACAGAACCCAGAAGTAAGACCGGGTGAAGATGGAAGTGCCCAGGTCACGCCTGATTCATCACAGCGCAGCACTGGAGGGCTCAGTCTGAAAATGTAAGTGTACCCTAACGTGGTAATATGCTGTGCATACTTGTACGTTGTGGCATAACCTACCCCAGGGCCTCTAAAAAGTAGTAATGTCAGGAAAGTTTACTACCACTTTAATATCACAGGATCCCAGGAGCCTCTCATGGGGCCCCTACTGACCCAGTGGCCCTTGGGCAGTGCCTAAGTGCACAGTTACCATAAATGATAGGCGTCCCATATTTTTACCAGTTGGTATGGTAGGTCTTCAACTGCATACCCGCCAAATGTGGGGTTTCTGTGACCTCTGGTCGTCGAGCTACAACCCCCGAAGTCTATCTTTTTTTTTTTGGGCAAATGGGCCTATCTTGAGAAAGGGGCCTGGAGCTGCAGCTCCAATAGCCCCTATGTTAATCCGGCCCTGTGTATGCCCACTGATGACTATAGAGGGTCTTCCCACTCAAAATCCCCAAAGATCATCTGTCACCAGCTATCTCCAAAACTATAATTACTATAGCCTATCACCTTTTCCCAGGGGGTCACTGCCATGCCTTCAAACTCACTAAATAGAAAATGGGTTTATGCATGGTTGGGCAGGGCAGTCTCTGGTCAGCAACACAGGTGGTATTGCATCAGTTTTCCCTTTTCAAATTTTTTTGTTTTTGAAAGTGGAACCTTTTAGGATAGACATTATTACAGAGGATGTTATTGCATTCCATTTATGCCTTGCATTTGGTCATGTGACATCAAAGATAAAAAAATAAGTGATGGGAAAGTATAGGTAAGCATCTTGGTACCAGGCTGTGAAATGCACTGTAACAACATCAGGCTACATTGATCTGCTCAGTGTATTGAGGATTTTAATGTAAGGGTAGTATTAGTAATAAAATCATATTGCTGGGTCCATAAAGAGAAATCCCCAAAATCACTGTTGCTTTTGGCCTAGCTCCATAATTGTCATTTTCATCCTAGCTTTGTTATCTAATAGATCACTGACATAAAAAGTACACAAGATGAAAGCTCAGGCTTTCAAACCTTATTTGGGTGCATGTGTGTTAAAGGCCAGTGACCTCATAAGTAGTAAAGCCAGGACCAAAGTAGTAGACTTATCTTTAAAGCCCAACTCTGGGCACAAAAAATTTCCACTTTTATAGCAGTTATACTTTCCATTGGCAGAAGAAAACCCTCCCTTTATTCTACAGCTGTCAAATCTGTTTTATTTTTACATGCGCAGGCAAGTGATGCTCTGAAGGTCTCATAGACCCCAGTTCTATGGCCCTAGCTCTGCTGCCCTCTCCACCAGGTTCATCACAAAAGAAGTAAAGAGATTTGATTCAGTACTGTAAAATATAGTGTGATCCAATGAGATCTTATAAATCAGATCAGTAAAACAGAAATCCGATTTCTTACTATGGTTTATTACAATTACATACTACCCATTCTTATTGCACTCTTATCAATAAAAATATGCATAATGTATTTTTAGCCAGACCTAATTTAAAAACATGTAATAACTTACCAGCTTTTCAAAGTTGACAAGGTTATCCAAAAATGTTTTATTTCCTTCATGAATAAACGTGACATCTAAAAGAAATAAAACAGATCAATGACTGCATTTGACCAAATTTTTTTTTTTTAACAGAATCTGCAGTGCTGCCACAAAACAATAGTTAATCCCTGCCCACAGTGACAGCGATACACTTAGTTGAAATTTGAAGCTAAACTCCAGGAAGACAAATAAATAAAAATGCCAACAGATGTAGAATGTGATGCTTGTTTTTTCTGGGGTATGATGCAATACAGAGGAATGCTTACCTTAATTCAGGATATGGCAGCCTTCCTCCTCATATGCTCCAGTTGTGACAACTGGTCCCCCTAAGCTGTTCCTCTTGCCCATCTCCACCTGGTCATATCACTGCACTTCTCTCTGACATCATACATTGCAGGACCTGCAATTAACAGTGGCACCCCTTCCCCCCATTCTGGAGCTAGACAGTGGAGGAACAGACAATTGGTTGCTGCGGGACCTTGATTTAAAGTGGTTGTAAACCCTATTCATGAAATCTGACCTGGGTGCATATATCTGTAGTGTTTAATTATCTCTCTCCAAAGCTCTAAATGCCGTGTATTGCTGCTGTTCTGTTTCTCGGTTATCAGCATGATAACTTCTGACGAGTTCTCAAACACACAAGATAACAGCAGCTGGAGATTTGTGTCAGGGAGGGTACTTAAAGATAGATAAGCAGAGAGCTTGTCTATTCGCAGTACAGCTCTGCATGCTCCTTTGTTCCTCTACCTTTGTGGATTGGGGGGGGGGGGGGACTTTCCTCCATTAAGCTCTCACAGTGTATGCCCAGACTCCACACCCACTGCTGGAAGAGGAAACAAGATTTCTAACACGATGTGCACTTTCTAAAGAGCGCAGAAAGGGAAGGACTTCAGATATACATGTAAAAGTTATGTAGGGAGATTTGTTTAATCTCTGTGTATCATCTGAGGCTAATCACTTGGTATAGGAGAGAGTTTACAACCACTTTAAGGTAAGTAATAATATTACTCGCTATTCCATCCTCCCCATGTAAAATGAGCATTAGATCCTGCATCAGTTGGGGGGAAGTGAGTGGGAATTTTTTATTTTATTTAATTGCACCTGAATTTCTGTTTTAATATTTAAATATTAACTTGAATCTTCACAATGGTGGCTCTCTTTTTTTCCCCCCATTATGTTTATCCTGCTAATTATGTGATAGAAGTCTAAAAACACCCAAGGTACAGTAAACAGCTAAGAAAAATAAATTTTAAAGCTGTCTGCATAGGCCTATACATTGAATATTAAACACATATATAACAGAATGCTAGTGAATTTACCATGGCTCAGTCAGGATAGGCAGATAAATCAGTATAATTTAAGATACTTAACATTCAGAAATAACAGAACACTCACAAGAGCAACATTTTGCTTTAAATTTTAATTACTAGAGATCCTTAAGAGCTTCAGAAAAGCTTCAAAGCTACCAAAGCGGGAACACAATTTGCATTTAAACCAGTGTGGGTACAGCTGTCTTTTAAGCAGAGGAAATTGTGAAATAATTGAGCCACAAATTATAGACATGGCCCGCACATTTGTACTTCAATCAGAATGCATTTATATGAAATATCAGCCATGAAAAAAACGGATGAAAAGAGAAATATATATTTTTTTCATTCAGATTGTGCATCATATACACTCCCATTATTTATCTAAATAGGGACTTTTACAGATTTCCCTCTAAGGCTTTATTATAGTTTTTTTGAAGGTGGTATTGAGGGCTACAGAATTATCATGACTATTCCAGGCTGACCCTTGTATGACATCCACTAAAGTCCCTCAAACCTGACAAACCCTCATTGATTTTTATACAAGTAAACCAGAAGTACCTGCTATATACAGATCAATGCGATTAAATTACCTTTTAAAAGTAAAGGCATGAAGGGGATTTTGGGTGGCTTCATTTTCTTGAAAGTGTCTCTGTAAGCTTTGTGATTTAAGGATGGATCCTGTAAATTGCAATGAACATGAAAGCAAATTTTACCATACAAATTAAGCAATACATGTTTGATTGATCTGAAATTAACATCTCAATATAGCAGCAAATTAAAGACCTATCACCAACTGCATAAAAACCTTTAATGAAATTTAACAAAATAATTGCCAGCAGTCATTAAAGTGTACCTGTGCCTATACCAGATTTTCGCAACTTTTTTAATACAGAGGAACCCGTGAAATAAGTTTACGTCTCGGAAAATCCCTATGAAATTATTGCATCTCTAGTTTATTTGAGTGGTCTGTAATTAGTAAATACAAAAACAGGTAAAAGGATAAAGAATGCAGTTTATCTGGCATATTAGACACCTAGATCAGAACACTGCCCTGCTCTATAAGAAAAATATGTTTTCGTAACAATCATGAAATGGAAGAAATAATAATAATGGGCAGAAAGGAAACACCAATGGTGCCGCAATGTCTGTGTCTATGGACGCAGGCATCACGTCTCAGGACTGAGCTCACAGGTGCGCAAAATCATTGAACAGAGGACGTAAGTACGGTATATCATGTTTGTTATATTAAAAAAAAATCTTGACTTCACAATTACTTTAATGGTCAATTGGAGGACGACACTAACATTGTTAACCAGTGGGAAAACTGCCCCCGTACAAAGAGCTAGAAACTCTTAGAAACTCTTTATTGCTCAAGAAACCCCTAGCATTCTTTGGAGCAACCCCTGGGGTTTACAGAACCCTGGATGAGAAATTCTGGCCTCTGTTACTCTGTCCATGCTGGCTAACTACCCCACCACTGTATCTGAGCCAGGTCTCTTTTCGTAAAAATAGCGATGTACAGAAGATGAAATTGACAGCTTTGCAAATGCTCGTTCTAGTGGGCATCTATACATAAAAAAAAAGTGGGATTAAAAAAAAAATCTTACATATCCACCTAGATGGCTGCAGCATGGATCCTTATCTGGGTCATCAGCCAACAGGGGGCTTTAGCCTGCTGTCAGCTGGATCTGGGCCACATGAGTGCAGGACTAAGTGCACTCTTGTGACCCACAGAAGAAGTATGGCCAAAAAAGACATACTTCTCCTATCATTTCAGTTAGCTTAAGACCCCTTTCACACTGAGGAGTTTTTCAGGCGGTACAGCACTAAAAATAGCGCTGCTATACCACCTGGAAAACTTGCACTGCATACCCAATGTGAAAGCCAGAGGGCTTTCACACGGAGTCGTTGTGCTGGGAGAGAAAAAAATCTCCTGCCAGCAGCATCTTTGGAGCAGTGAGAGAAGCGACGTGTATACCGCTCCTTCCCATTTAAAACAATGGGAAACCGCGGCAATACCACCCGCAATGCGCCTCTGCAGAGGCGCATTGTGGGCGGTATTAACCCTTTATCGGCCGCTAGCGGGGGTTAATACCGCACCGGTAGCGGCCGAATCCTGCGGCAAATCTGACGGTATAGCGCTGCTATTTTTAGCGGCGCTTTACCGCCACCGCGCCTCCCGCCCCAGTGTGAAAGGGGCCTTATAGAAAGTCCATTGTTTACAATCATTTGCTCTTGATATACAGTCAATGTGCAATAGTACTCGCAGCTTGAATATGTTATGATTCATATAATGAACAAACTTTACAAAGTGCCAAATAATTAATTCTATGATTTTTTTTACACTAAGCTGATCACATTCACATATAGAAAAAAAAGCCTCTCGAAGATTATTCCATGTTCAGATCTGTTATCTGGATGGGTATGCCATATGCAAACAGCTATTAACCTCTAATTAAAATGGACTACACTCATCATACAAAGCCTATCTCAAGTCACTGCTACCCCCAATTCTGCAGATGCATAGATCTTCCTTTTTTGTTATCCTGAGTTTGCAGTTTCAGTTTGGCGTGGTATTGTGTGGAGGTGATGGGAAAGCTGTAAGCAAAAATGAAATATCTGCACTGCGACAGAACAAGTGTAAACAGGGCAGGAAACTCACCGTCAGACTTTCAAGTTCGGAGAAAAGTTTCTTGAACTTTCCTGGGATTTTCTTGGAAGGAAAATAAAGAGAATATATAATGTTACCCTGTAGCACAGGAACACAAAAAATATTTGACGGCTCTGCTTGGATTCTGTGCCCTGTGGAGTAGTACGCAACGTGCAATGAATGACAAGCATCTGTATTACTAATCTGATACTGCTAAAAAAAAAAAATGAAGCCAAGACACCAAGTAAAGACAAAACAACATTTTATATATCTGTAAAAGCATACCCAAACACACAAAAAAATGTTCAGATGGACTAGTCTACAAAACAGTTTCATCTGCAATTTAAAGTGGGGGTTCACCCTATTAAAAAAAAAAAAAAATATTTTTTTATTCTAGCATTACATTCGGCATCGTAGCGCGAGCTACAGTATGCCGGTCTTACATTTTTTATCCCCGTACTCACTGTGCTATTCCACATTGAAGATTCCGGGGAATGGGCGTTCCTATGGTGAGAGAAGGTGATTGACGGCCGGCCCTGGCACATCACGCTTCTCCGGAAATAGCCGAAATAGGCTTGGCTCTTCACGGCGCCTGCGCATAGCCTGTGCGCAGGCGCCGTGAAGAGCCGAGACCTACTCCGGCTGTCTTCGGGGAGCGTGACGTGCCAGAGCCGGCCGTCAATCATCCTCCCTCTCCATAGGCACGCCCATTCCCCGCGGGAGTCGGAATCTTCAATGATCAATAGCACAGTGAGTACGGGGATAAAAAATGTAAGACCGGCATACTGTAGCTTGCGCTACGATGCCGAATGTAATGCTATAATGATGTTAAGGAGGGTGAACCACCGCTTTAAGCAAATATTTGAACGTTTGTAATTGCTGAAAATAAACAACAATACATCTGCATATTTTCGGCAGTGTGGGCCCAAATCACAGAATAAATCTTAAATGTGGTTTAGAGATACAAAGTGGGGACAGTTGTCTTTCAATTACAACTTCACAATTCACTGGTACAAAGTGTAGAAGCTCAATAATTAGTCCTAAAGCCCAAACAATAGTGCACAGGTTATGTATTTTCCCACAGAAGACCACAACATATATGCAGACTTACACTGTATATCCAGGACTCTTGAGGCTTGAGGACAAGATCAAAAGCTCCCAAATCAGAAATATTGATTTACTCCTCAGTTATGAGCTAAGGGCCAGATTCTCATACCCGCAGCGCAGCGTAGCGTAACCGGTTTACGTTACACCGCCGCAAGTTTTCAGTCTAAGTGCCCGATCCACAAAGCACTTACCTGGAAACTTGCGGCGGTGTATCGTAAAGACGTCCGGCGCAAGGTGGCCCAATTCAAATGGGGCGGGTACCATTTAAATTAGGCGCGCTCCCGCGCCGGACGTACTGCGCATGCTCCGTTCGCAAGCTTCCCGTCATGCTTTGTGCGAAATTACGATGCGCCGGCGTGTTGAGAATCGCGACGTGCGTAACGTACTTACGCCGGGAAAACAAAAAAATCCAAAAGCGACGCAGGAAAGACGGGCATACTTTAACATGGTGGAGTACTTTTACACCATGTTAATAGCAGCCCTATCTTTGCGACGGGAATCTAAAACTTGCGCCGACGTAACGACGGGAAAAAGCTTTGTGGATCGCCGTAACTGCTAATTTGCATACCCGACGCTGGTTTACGACGCAAACTCCCCCCAGCGGCGGCCGAGGTATTGCATCCTATGATCCGACAGTGTAATTCAATTACACCTGTCGGATCTTAGAGCAAACTATGCGTAACTGATTCTATGAATCAGTCGCATAGTTAGGACGACCCGAAAACAGAGATACGCCATCGTATCTCTTTTGTGAATCTGGCCCTAAGTTCTTACTAAAGTCTTTATCACAGAGATGCGATTATTAATTTACTGTTAATAGAGGTGTATATCCAATGGGGTTGATTTACTAAAAGGTAAATAGACTTTGCTGTTGCACACTGCAAGTGCAGTTGCTCCAGAGCTTAGTAAATGAGGTGAAGCGTCACTTTGCAAGGAAGACCCAATCACATGCAAGGAAAATGAAAAGAAAATAAATAAATTATGGAATTTCTGCTTGCACATGATTGAATGATGGAAGTCAGCAGAACTTCCCCTCATTCATTAAAGTGGATGTAAACCCGATTTTTTTTTTTTTTAATGTCACAATGTACAGTTTAAGCTTTCCTATCATCTGTGGCCAGTCTTGCCCCACAGAGTTAATCCAGCTCTGAGCAATCTTCTTTTATTGTTCAGTGAAATAAAACGGACTTACAGAGAAAAACCTTAGTCCGTTCCTCCCCCTTGCTGTGAATGACAGGTTATTTACATATCTCACGCAGTAGCCTGGAGACAAGGATTATTTTTTAATTCCCACCCCCACTCATTTTCTGAAGTCATATGGTTACTCATATAAGGTGTATAAGGAATACACAGGAAAAAATGCATGTTGACAAGGGGAGTGTAGAGGTGGGCGGAGAGTCTACTGACATCACGACTCCACCCACAGAATCTGTAGTTTTTCAGTTCTTATAACAGACAGAGGGGAGCCATTTGACAGGTAAGGATACATGCAGGAGGCATGTATATCCTTATAGATCAGCACTATGGCAGTAGTTTAGAAAGGATGAGAGTGGGTTTACATCCACTTTAAGCTATGGAGCAACTGAATTTTCAAAGTGCACAGTTTATTCCCCTGGCAGTAATATTAAATCATATATCATGTATGTTAAAGTAGATCTTTCTTCCCTTTACTAAAACACACATCAGCATGCATCTCTGTATACTGATGTAAAATCAACTAACACTTTTTTTTGATTATTTTGGGGATTTACTTACATTATTGTGGTAAATTCCTGGTTTACCTAAAGGCATTGATAACATAGCCTCAGCCACGCTGATACTCCCTGGGAAACCAATGTCATCAGGGAGATCTTGTACCAAATTTGTAAGATCTTGCAAGAGAAAGCGCATGACACCATTTGCTTTGTCTTATGTATGCGCTGTATGAAAACACACTCTTATGTTGGTTAAAAACAAAATTTTTTTTTTAAACAGACAAATGTAATGTACAGCGCATGCACAAGACAGCACAACTATATTGCGGGTTGACCCCAGACATACACCTTTAAAGTGGCGGCACAGGAGTGGAAGGACATGCAGCAAAGAGGCTGCATGAAAAGTACTACATGATGAGGAGAGGCAATTCTTTAGGTTTAGGTACTCAAGTTCTGTTAAAGCCATATGTCCTAATACAGAAATACCGTGGTTCATTTTTTATTTCTCAAACGAAGTACCAACAATTATAAGTTGTTGAAAAGCCTTACCTCCCATGTCTGTGACAGCCGACAGACAGATGCCGTGTTCAGACCCATTATAATTGCAAAAAAAGAATTCAAATTCCTTTGAGCTTTACAACTGTTAGAAAAAAAAAAAGAATGCATCACTCACATTGTATTTACCACACACACACCATATTATTTTATTTCTCCTATATCTAAAGGGAGCCCAAAAGTGGAGAAATATGGGAGCTGAAATTGTTAGTTTGGTTTTTAAGGTCTCAAGCCTGTTGCTCTAAAGCTTTCCTACAACAAATATGCAGGCCAGGATTCCTGACTTCACTAGCTGCATACTGGTTCAAGGACAATGGCTTAATAGGTAGTTAAGCAAGCAAAAGTATGACCATCCCAGGAGCTTGCACACTTAAAACCTAAGTTCACAGTGGCAGGTCCCATATTTTTATCTTCGCAGGTTAGGCCCTTTGTTGCATCCAACTGTATTTTAAGCTCTGCCTAATAAAACCATGGATATAGGTTAACAAGGGTACACTTTACCCAGGTTGAATTAACCACTTGCTTACTGGGCACATATACCACCTTCCTGCCAAGGTGAAATTTCAGCTTCCAGCACTGCGTCGCTTTAACTGACAATTGCGCTGTCGTGCGACGTGGCTCCCAAACAAAATTGACGTCCTTTTTTTCCCACAAATAGAGCTTTCTTTTGGTGGTATTTGAGCCCCAAAAAAAAAAACACAATATTTTTTACTTTTTGCTATAATAAATATCCCATTTAAAAATATATATATATATTTTTTTCTCAGTTTAGGCCGATACGTATTCTTCTACATATTTTTGGTAAAAAAATAAAAAAAAATCTGCAATAAGCGTATAGTGATTGGTTTACGCAAAAGTTACAGCGCCTACAAAATAGGGGAAATAATTATTATTTTTTTTACTAGTAATGGCGGCAATCTGGGCTTTTTATTGGGACTGCGACATTATTGCGGAGACATCGGACACTTTTTTGGGACCATTCACATTTATACAGCGATCAGTGCTATAAATATGCCCTGATTACTGTATAAATGTGACTGGCAGGGAAGGGGTTAACACTAGGGGGCAAAGAAGGGGTTAAATGTGTACCCTGGGAGTGATTCTTACTGTGGGGGAAGGGGACTGACTGGGGGAGGTGAGCGATCTGTGTCCCTATGTACAAGGGACACAGCATTGGTCTCCTATCCCTGACAGGACGCTCGGCGGCCATCGCGGCCGCCTGGCACGCGCATCGTGTTCCCAGTAATGCGGTGGGTGCGCGCGCGCCGCCCCTAGTGGCTGTAAAAGACGAGGACGTCATATGGTGTCCTGTCAGAACAATAGATCTATCGTGCCGCCGTCAATTGACGGCGGCCGGTAGTATAGTGGTTAAACAGTACAAAGCTTTTTTTCAATTGAATGCTCAGCTGAATCACAAGCATAAACAAATAATTTGCATGGCTCAGCACTGCAGGAGACACAGGAGATAGACACTCCTGGAAGTGTCACTTTCTGAAGAGACTCCGGCTCTGCTGAGTGCACGTGTGCTGGCAGGGAACATGCCAACAGAGTGAGCAGAGGGATGATTATCTGAACAAAATTAAAAAAAAAAATTAATAGGTCGAACAGTTCCAATACTATATGTATTAAGATTTCTGTCTGGAGTCCAGCTTTAAAACAGTATACAGTATTACTTGGCTGCACTGATTGTAATGGAAATTATGATAAATTATTCCCAACGAATAGAACTGGATTCTGATGGATGGAGACTGGAAACTGTAAATCATCAGGGAGTCCAGTGAAACTTGTTTAGACCTCAGAATTATAAATAGAAAGAGGCACTCCTAAACACACTTGCTGATTCATAAATAACATGCATGGCCTATAGATTTTATTCCAGCTCGCACATACACCCCGAGGAATTCTCTGCATAATGCATAGTCTGGAAGAAAAGAACAATTTACTGCTGTAAGACAAAGGGGTTCTTAGATGTTTTACCACAGATTTGACTTCATTTTTCCACAAAAGAGAAGAAAATGTGGCAGGAGGTAACCAATCACTGTCATTTATATTTCTATCTGAAAATATCTGTATGAGATTCACAGTACATGAACACTGTGAAATGGAAACTAGTCTCTGGTGAGAACGTCTGAAGTCCAATGATAATCATTACACCAGTTAAAGATGAGCTCCAGGCAGATGCACAAAAACGCCATTTAGGCCTCCTTTACACGGGTGGGTCTACTGAGGTGTACATGGTGGCTGCTATATTTATTCCTAACTTCTGCAAGATCTCTTTTTTTTTGTGCTACACAATACCTGTACTTAGCGGCTCTTTCTCACTATGCAAGACTATGATTTGGCTAATAGCGAATTACCGCTTCCCATCCGGGCCAATTCTGACACTTCACTCCTACATGTGAAAATAGTTATTTTTTTGCTAGAAAATTACTTAGAACCGCCCTATAGAATAAAATGGTGGGTGTTGCGATTTTTTATGTCACACGGGGTTTGCGCAGCGTTTTTTCAAACGCAATTTTTTGTAGGTAAAAAAACACTTTCATGATTTAAAAAACAAAAAAAACACTGAAGGTAGCCTCATTTTTTTGTATGATGTGAAAGATGATGTTACACCTAGTAAATAGATACCCAACATATCATGCTTTAAAATTG